>NW_008825167.1:8025904-8058952 GCF_000699105.1 Pygoscelis adeliae
TTTCCAGCCACTCTTCCCCAAGCCTGTAGCGCTGCATGGGGTTGTTGTGGCCAAAGTGCAGGACCCGGCACTTGGCCTTGTTGAATCTCATACAGTTGGCCTGGGCCCATCGATCCAGCCTGTCCAGGTCCCTCTGCAGAGCCTTCCTACCCTCGAGCAGATCAACACTGCCGCCCAACTTGGTGTCGTCTGCAAACTTACTGAGGGTGCACTCGATCCCCTCATCCAGATCATTGATAAAGATATTAAACAGAACTGGCCCCAATACTGAGCCCTGGGGAACACCGCTCGTGACCGGCCGCCAACTGGATTGAACTCCATTTACCACAACTCTCTGGGCCCGGCCGTCCAGCCAGTTTTTGACCCAGCGCAGAGTCCACCTGTCTAAGCTGTGAGCCGCCAGCTTCTCCAGGAGAATGCTGTGGGAGACGGTGTCAAAGGCCTTACTGAAGTCCAGGTAGACCACATCCACAGCCTTTCCCTTGTCCACTAGGCGGGTCACCTGGTCATAGAAGGAGATCAGGTTGGTCAAGCAGGACCTGCCTTCCATAAACCCGTGCTGGCTGGGCCTGATGCCCTGGTTGTCCCGCACCTGCCTTGTGAGCGCCCTCAAGATGATCCGCTCCATGATCTTCCCCGGCACTGAGGTCAGGCTAACAGGCCTGTAGTTCCCCGGATCCTCCTTCCGGCCCTTCTTGTAGATGGGCGTCACATTGGCCAGCCTCCAGTCGTCCGGGACCTCCCCCGTTAACCAGGACTGCTGATAGATGATGGAGAGCAGCTTGGCTAGCTCCTCCGCCAGCTCTCTCAGCACTCTCGGGTGGATCCCATCCGGCCCCATAGACTTGTGAGTATCCAGATGACGTAGCAGGTCGTTGACCGCTTCCTCTTGGATTATGGGGGGTTCATCCTGCTCGCCATCCCTGTTTTCCAGCTCAGGGCGCCGAGTACCCTGAGGGTAACTAGTCTGATTGCTAAAGACTGAGGCAAAGAAGGCATTAAGTACCTCAGCCTTTTCCTCATCCTCGGTGACAATGTTCCCCCCCGCATCCAATAAAGGATGGAGATTCTCCCTGGCTCTCTTCTTGTCATTAATATATTTGTAAAAACTTTTTTTGTTGTCTTTAACGACAGCGGCCAGGTTGCGTTCTAGCTGGGCTTTTGCCTTTCTCATTTCCTCTCTGCACGACCTAACGAGATCCCTGTACTCTTCTTGAGTCGCCTGCCCCTTCTTCCACAAGTGATAAACTCTCCTTTTTTTCCTGAGTCCCAGCAAAAGCTCCCCGTTCAGCCAGGCCGGTCGTCTTCTCCGCCCGTTCTTCTTGCGGCGTACAGGGACAGCCTGCTCCTGCGCCTTTAAGACTTCCTTCTTGAAGATCGTCCAGCCTTCCTGGACCCCTTTGCCCTTCAGGATGGTCTCCCAAGGGACTCTCTCAACCAGCGTCCTGAACAGGCCAAAGTCCGCCCTCCGGAAGTCCATGGTAGCAATTTTGCTGCCTCCCCTCCTTACTTCACCGAGAATTGAGAATTCTACCATTTCATGGTCGCTAAGCCCCAGACGGCCTCCGACCACCACATCTCCCACCAGTCCTTCTCTGTTTGTGAACAGCAGGTCGAGCGAGGCACCTCCCCTGGTAGGCTCACTTACCAGCTGTGTCAGGAAGTTGTCTTCCACACACTCCAGGAACCTCCTAGACTGCTTCCTCTCTGCCGTGTTGTATTTCCAGCAGATGTCCGGGAAGTTGAAGTCCCCCACGAGAACAAGGGCCAGCGATCGAGACACTTCTGCCAGCCGCTTGTAGAACCTACTTGTGAGTTTGGTCTGTAAAACAGATAATCTAATCTATGTATACCAATGTAAATTAAATTTTAAAAGCACCTTTTGCAATCTTAAGGAGAGAATACAATCAATATGTCTCCTCTAGGATTACAACTCCTGTAAACTGAGCTCCCAACATCGCAGGAAATTTTTGTATTCAATACCCTCTTATCAGCTCCCTACCTGAGAAATTAATATACTTCACCTCAGAGCGGCATGGTAAGGGTTTAGTTATCTAGTGCTCGTAAGGCAGTCAGACACTATAAAGATGAATACTATAGAAAATGTCACAGGAACTTCAATAATTCTCAATGCAAACCGTATTTTAATCATGTGTAACAAACCAAGCACAAGGCCACCATCTGGGCAATGAGGACAAACCATAATGCCAGAAAGCTGCCTGCCCACTGGGTACCATCCCTCCTCTCGCCTTCGAAGGGAAAAAGTCCTATGGCCACAGAAGGGAAAACAATGAAGCGAAGCAGATGCATACAGAGCAAATTAAGGTTGCTCAGGCAATTCCTAATTTTCCAGTGCACTTTTATTCCAGGGGTGTGTGTGTGTGTGTATGTGTGGTGGGGAGCTGCATGGATGTTTTAGTGCATCAGTAGCTTTCATTCCTGTGGTACAGTAATACTAATGTTTTTGTTGCTGAGCCATCAGTCATGTTCAGACACTCTTGATGCATGAGTGCATCTTTCTAAAGGATCTTTTTTTTCATGGGGTGTTTTAAGTCTATTTTGAAGGTTTAAGTTGATAGGAGTTGAAATAAACTCTAAAATGATTAATGACAACAAATGCCAGCAGGGAAACTGCTGAAAATAAAGGTAGAATGGTCTGTGCTCTCTTCCAACACCTTCCTTGCCCATCTCATAATTATTAAGAGGTGAATTTAGCCCCAGGTCTAGTACTAGGCAGGCACATGAACAAAGTGGTTAACACTAAGAACTAGAGCTGCAAAATAATGTAGGTATTGGACTTCTGGGGATGTACCTGTCCACGAAGAGGTGAACTTTTGGAAGGTGTTCAATGGTAACATGCCCTAGGCCACTGCACTGCTGCTCCTGGGCCTGCCCAAGATGAACTAGAGTCTGCAAGGGCCAAGACAGCTCCCTCCTCTTTCATGCCTTGGCCCTCGGAGGTCATGTTGATCCCCCTTTGCTCAAATGCCTGGTAGCTAAGGCAGGAGCTGAACATGCAGGAGGTCCGGGTTTGCCTTTTCTACACGGGTGTCCTGGTGACTCCCCTTCCTTCTCGAGGTTGCTTCACCTGTGCATTGCTCCTTCTGCCACTTTAACCCACCCCACAAAGGGGCAGTCATTGGGATGAAGAAATAAAATGCACATTTACCTTAAATCGTTACTTTTGGCAGCTGAAAACAAAGTCTTGCGATGGGAAAGTGCCAGACAACTGACTATGGATGGGCTGTTAGCCTAACCTACTGCATTAGACCTGTGCTCCTGAGCTCTGGGGGAGCATTGCTTTTCATTTTGCTTCCAGCTAATTTTATATATCTACTTTCTTGTAATAATATGAACCACCCTAATATTGGTATTTTTTCCATAATGAAACTAATCTTTGTGTGTGCAAAACTGTATTGACACAAGTGGGATTTCACCTGGCAAACCAGCATACCTGTGTGGAGGACCAGAACACAATGTATATTGGGATTTGGGACTGGGATCAGGTGAAGTTTACACAAGTGTTTGGCCATCTAAAATTTTCTTCAGGTTTTTCACTTTCAGTGTTGAAAACTGTAATTATGAACTATTTATCTGTTTTACAGCAATGTAAACCTACTTGACATATATTTGGTAGCTTCAACTTTTAGACTTTAAAGCATCCTATATTTTGAACGACTGTTTCTGACTTTGCCAAATAGGAGGTAAAATTTGTTTTCAATACCTACGAAGAATATTTTCTATTGGCACTTTTTAGGAGCTAAAATTCAATTATAGTATAGCTGTTATTTTTATTATTTTCACTCTCATACCTAAATTTGGGTTTAGCTTTTTGCAATTTAATGGTTTTCAGATTTTTTTAAAAATACCTACCTACTTTTGATACACATTTTCTTACTTTTTAACTGACTATACTGACTTCTAAGAGTTCATTTTAAACACAGGACATTACCAGTGTATGTCATCTCCCACTGTTGATCAAAATGACATAGTGCTGTGATACATAGTGCGCACAAATCGCATGCAGGCATAGCACCCTGCCTGACTGTAACTGGTGTGCTTCTTTGGACCTGCATAATGCAGAATTACAAATACAAAGCTAGTATTTCCATTTGTAGAGCAGCCTGAAGTGGAATTGGAGAGCTCACCTCAATGTAATTTTGCATCCCTTCCTTTCCTGAATAGTTGAGAGGTTATTTTTTCCTTCACTGTCTCAACAATTTGTTACCAAAAAAGAAGCTGAGTTCAGCTTTCTTGATGCCATCTTGTTAGGAGGTTTCTGCTCCTAATAATAATTGACTTCCTCCCAGTGTGTTTGTTTTACAGTATTAGCTATGTCTAGACCACACTCTAGAGAGCATAGGGGAAGGGGAGGTGCTTTACGTGACAAGCCTTAGAGGAGACTGGAATGGTCAAAAAGGAAGTAAACTTTGAACTACGGTTTTCTACTGCTTCACAGAAAGGAGTTGTCTCTCTATAAATTATTTTACTAGCTGCAGAACAACGTCCTTGGATCACTAAAAACAACTGGAGACTTTAAAGTGGCCTGCAATTCAAAACAAGTGACAGCAAAGACGCTGATATGTCACCCAAAGCTAAGCTGGGAAGATCAACCACTGTTAATGTATTTCTGGAGATGGACTTCTTCCTCTTTTCCCAGCTGGGTGAGCTCAGAGGAGACGATTGCTTCTCCAAGGACCTGTCTGACACTTGTGTTAGTAGGTACAGAGAGAAGCAGATACAACAAGGGTCTTTTGCCCATTCTTGCTATTCTGGAGGGTCCTGCTAGCTGAGCAGAAGGGGTGCTCTTTGCACAAGCCATTAGGCGAATGCCAGCACTCAGGATTTTGGTCCGAATGCCTTGAAATAGGGTTTCTGGAGAAGAGGCTGCTGACTGTTGCTTTTTGGCACGAATCAGATGTGGTTCTGTTTTTACTGACCTTGGGCGCATTGTTCTGAAACTCTCACTGCTCCTGCCAGCACATTAATAAAGCTACTACCATGCCGTATGCTGTTTAGCATGGTTTCTGCATGGTGACAAGCACCGTGCAGTGCCTTCGCTTCAGCATCCAATTTTGTCAAAGCCATAAGGAAATGAAGCTTCAGTGTCATTGCACTGATGAATGAGTCTATGCATCCATCTGCCTCTGGGACCTGTCAACAGCTTTTTAATTTGCTGGTCAATATTAACTGTAGAAGACAAGAGGTATGAAGTTTCTACAAGTTTTGTAATAATTAGCCTCTGGGTGGAGGAAAGCATACCAACGCTTATGCTGAGGAGAAGACTGCTGAATGTTTTCATCCCTTGTTAAACAGGGAGCCACCTAACTTTATCTTCCACGCCCAAATCCATGTAAAATTAGCCTTCACTGAGATTGTTGCTTACAGAGTTCCTAAGCAAAATTAATATTTCTAAATCAATCCTAATAAATTGTTGACTGTGCAGATGGTACAGAAAGATTAGGAATGCTGGGCTTGTCCTATATTTTTGCACATCTTTCAAGTATATGTGTAGTTACCTAACGCCAAAGCAATGGCATGGAGCTGCATCTATCAGTGTCTGTGGTGTGCAGCAGCTTTTGGTGTCATGCAGAGCATGCTCTTTGGTGCGAATTGGTGAGCACCCACATGCGGATGGAAGCAGGCTGCTTTCGCACTGCCTGGTGATTCAGCTGCACAGTTTGTTTCATCCTTTATGCTTCTACTGTCAATGCAAAGCCTTCGCGTAACTGAGGACTTCTAATCCCTTTATGTGAGATTCAGCCTCAGTATGAAGATAAACACTCCAAGCTACTAAGAACTAACTGTGATAAAAACCTAAATACCGTGAAACAAGAAGACAGTATCAAACGGACTGATTTTATTTTCTTAAAGGAATTGCTCTCTGCATAATCCTCACATGTGGTATTCTTCATGTTGCGTGGCAATAAAATAAATCAGTATTCATTCAGGTCACCCCAAACACAGTTCTTCTCCTCTCTATGTAATGATTATAATTTCATTCTGCCCCGTACAGTTTTGCATCTGCTCCTGGTATAGGGCTGCCAGTCTAGCCTAGCCAAATTAGTCTGGCAGAGGATAAGTTTGAAGGAATTACTTGTTTTCCTCAAAGAAAGAAAATGAAAACAACTTCAAGAAATACTTGTCTCCTGCCACTCCTCCACCAGAGAAGAGATATTAGAAATGTTTGCCTGTTGTAAAACAAGTTCCTCCCTCCATGAGGAGAGTTAATGAAGCCTGGTGTCCTAAACACTTAGGTGCTAAATCCTCTTCACCACTGTAAGACTAGCCTTTCTTCACTATAAAAATGCCCAACCCTTAATAAGTTGACTGCCCAATGCTTTCCACACTTCCACATCCCCTCTCTGTGTCCTAAACCTGCCCTCACTACTCCCAGCTCCAAGCTGTCCTCTGCTTTACTCTCTGTTCCCTATTGCCATGTTGTGAACTTGCCAGTTTGCAGTTTTCCAGTGCCTGGCTAGTACTCACCTGCCTGGTGGCCAGCCATTTGCACCCTTTCAGCTGTGGGGTGGTCACACAGGGCAGGCAAGGGATGAAGTCCTCCTGCCTCCCCTTGCACAAGACTTACAGGTTTTTAATAGTTTGGAGGATCCCACCACTGCACACAGAGAAAATGAGAATCCTTTCAACAGTTCAGGAAGGCTACAACACTGGGGCGTGCTTGTTAAAGGAGTGGGTGCCCCAAGGCTTCAGGAGCCAAGAAGAGAGACAGAAGTCACTGTGTTTCCATATTTGCTGACTTAATGCCAGAGCTGGCTGCAGGGCTGCAATTTGGATGGGGAGCCGCATGCCTTGATGTGCTAACACGCGGGGATGGGAGCGGAGGTGAGAGTGAAGTACCTCTCTCCTATCCTTCTCCCTCTTCCCACGGGAAATTTGCATCTGAATAGGAGTTTGCTGAATTTGCATGCATAATCTAAACTTCTCGGATGTTTAGGTCTAGAGACAGATCTTTTTCTTTTATAAGTAGGCTTAGCTACATCAATTTCATGTGGCTACATCAATTTATTCCAGCCAAAGATCTAAACTACTCTTTTCAGGTGTGATTGTTTAAAATTAAGAGATTTTAACTTTTCATGTTGTGTAGATGAAAGAATTATAGTATAGTACAGCAATCTCACAGTCAAAACATTTTATTCAATTCATTCTGCCAGAGAAAAACTCGTTCAGAAAATGGACGTATAGTCCGTACCAAACATTTGAAGAAATAGTTATTACAGTGTTGCTTGCAGGAAAGCCTTTTGGAGATCCAGGGCAATTTTGATTATAAAACCACAACATTTAATGATACACATCACAGAGTTATTTTTTTTCCTCTCCAGGAGCTACAGGGCACTTTTTATACTTCCATGTGAAATCCATTCTCTCTCTCTACTACAAATTTATTTAATTGCAGTTCATGCTACAAGCTCTTATTTCCTGCTGGTTTTGTTCCGCTCTGGTGCCTGACAATCTCTTTTACATTTGTTAATACAAATATCTGGATCTAAGCACTGCTTGTGGTCCTCTCTAGTATACTGAATAGTTTTAAAGAACTCCAAAGGTGCCCAAGAAAAGCAAGTTTGAATAATCTACATTTATGCAACTTCTAACGGGATTTGTATTTCCAGTGACCATTCTTTAGGAATTAAAAATTTTAATAGTTCTAAACCATTAGCAAAAAGGCATCCCAAGCATTAGTTTTGATCCTATGAATATGGTTTATAATCAATCCTGATCAGCTAGCCTGGTCTCTTCATTATTTAGCACTTCCCCCATTTTGGTGTCCTCTGCAAATGTTAGCAGTGATGAGTCAATGTTTTCCTCTAAACTGTTCATTAACTTAAAAAATGAAGACAAGAAACAGTCCATTAAAAACCTTACAAGTACTGCCTGCTCAATTTTCTGTTTGTAGCTGTGTTTCAAGATAAATACATTAGCAGGTGTGTAATTTGTTTAATATCCCTACCTTCCAATGGAAACCAAAACTTTTGCAGGAATACCACTGATATTTCGTTGAATTATTTTATTAAGACACAGCAAATATTAGTGCTCCAGAAATGTGCATAACACGTCTACAAAAGCTGATTTAAATTATTGAAGAAAACATTGAAGCAAATCATATTAGACTGGCTGATAAGTATACTGTAGTCGCAAAGAATTTAATTAGAATTTCAGCATTTGATAGCTAGCAGGATATGAGTAGCTAATGATCTAATTTGACTTTGTATTACCTTGAAAATTCTTTATACCCAGACAACACCTCCCAAAAAATCAGGTTATTGTTTAACAAGTCACTTTTGTATTTAAAGTAGAGACGTGCACTGAATTCTGCTAAAATACATGGATATCAGTAATACTGCTAGTCATAAAGCAAATCAGATTTTCCACAGATAGACAACCATACACATAATATATGTACACATGCACATGGAAAAGACATGTTTGTTGAATTAAATGTTCATCTGGAGCTTTCTGAATTTAGCAGCTGCACAGGAGATGCCACAGAAGATCAGCTTTTCTCCGTGTTGTTCATTCTTTATCAGTGACTTGACCAAGTGTGGCTGAAAGTGATTTCATGGTGGAAAAAGAAAAAACACAGAAATGTGCAAAAGTGCAAAGCGGTTTATACTGATACATCTGTATCCACACGGTGGTTCATTCTGCTGCACAAGTATACAGATATAATTGTTTCAAATAGATAAAGCTGAAAAAGCAGAAAACTCTTCTAATTTCTTTATATGCAGAAGTTTCAGTACTGTTATTCACATTACAGAATTGAAGCCTTAGCATAAGAAACCACATGGTGATTTGGACAAGCTTTTTACGGGGATTTTTATGGGTCAGGTTTAATCATGGATTGCCTTCTGTCTCTGCCTCTAACCTGTTACATCCTGAAATGGAGTGAAGAAATATAGCTGATTTTAAACTCTGTTTCTGTGAGAACCATCTGCATTATGCTATGCACTCTGACCAGTCTCAAAATGATAATAAATGTACATACTGCTGGTAGTCTTGAGTACATGCAGGACTGAAATCATGTATAGGCAAAAGCTCAACAATGTTGAAGATCATCATGGTTGGAAAGAAGTTATTTAGATCTCACTGTACATTTTACTTGCCATCATTTTAATGTACAACTTTATGTTTTCAGCAGCAACATTAAAGGAAAATTAGTTTTTCTAGCAAAAAAAAATTTTTTGTACAGTATATAATTGCTTTCATCACCTTCTTTTCCCTGTGCTTCCTACCATCTTGTCCCACAACTCATGTCTGACCCTCTTCCCTGACTCTTGAGCCACTGCTTGTGAACCTCCAAACAGCCTCGTCTCATTATAAAATCTCTCCTAAACACCAAGATTTGCTGTGAATATCAGTTTTCTCTGCTTTTTGATATTAGTCCTACAGCATAATGACAACGCCTCCCAAACAATTCTGTTTCTACTTCTCCATTGTTGAAAGCCCACTCAATTTCTTTGATATTAATAATTTTATAATAATCTATTTATGCAGTGCTGGAAGTATATACAGTGCTTTACTACCAAAAGGCTAAAATCTACCATTAGTCATGTCAGACTACCTCATGGGCACAGTCTAGTTGAAACTGATGGGAATACGAGAGGGAGGAAGATGCTGCCTTTAACAAGAGAAAGAATATTTGAACACTGGCTTTGGCGATGAGACAGTGCCCACCTTACTCGTGGAAACTGGGTCTGTCTCTACAAATAGTTTCTGTAAAAGGAATGGGACCTCTGGGGTTACTTCAGGAGTGTACAACTGTGCAATGTAATAAAAAATATTATGGCAGATTTCAGTCAGAGTGAAAAATGTTTCCAGCTTCCAAGAGCTTACAGTATGTGAAGTACCAACTAGAAAAACTTCATCTTGGTATGTGACCCTTGCTAAAGCTGGACTTGAGCAACGATAGTACTGAACAATTTTAATGGACAGCTTTAAGAAGCTTTTGGTGAAAGATGAATATGAACATAAGGAATTATATAGTATTGTGCACATTACAGTATAGAAGAATAATTCTCTGCCAGAACAGGTCCATTCATGAGGGATTTATTTGTCGCAAACAGGAAAAACAAAAAAGAAATGACAAATCATGAATTTGGGCCACGGCATTTTGCCCTTCCAGGGCATTTGTCATTTTACCTTGTTTGCTCCCCTTTTTATAAAATAATCTTATCTCAGGTCAAACAATACCTTTGAGTTCATGCTATGTACAACAAAGCTTCTGTCTGTTGGAAGGCTACATGTTATTAAAACAACAACAAACTAAATAGCCACACACAGCCTATCTGTTATTGTAGACATTTTCCACTGCCATTATTAGCTAGAAAATGTTGGGGAAAAGTGATTAAAAAAAAATTATGTCATATGATGGGCCCAAGAGCAGAAACTCTGAGGGTCCATGTGGATATCTACCATGGCCCCGGATGGACTGCAGACAGAGAAATATTTAGTCCTAAGGAAAGGTTATGCTGTCTCCATGCAGGGTGGTCTAGGATCCTGTTCTTCTAAATACTTGAGTTCCTGATTAACCCAGTGACAAAAGACTCTCTTCTCACAAGAAAATACTGCTATTTGGTAGAGGTGACACTTGAAGTGTTTCCTATAGGTACATAGCTTTTATTTTCTCATGGTGTTCCAAGTATAAATCCAATGTTATTGTATTGTCTCTTGTTTGTGATGGTAATTCCTACAGTTACACAAGGGATTGCATTTTATTTAAGTATTTTCCATTCTTGCAAGTGTAATAAAACAAGTAACATAACAAGTAAAAGAAATATATGTAATTAAAGGGAATCTGATATTTTTTCCAACTTGCTTATTCAATGCAACCTAAGGCAAATGGCAGAAGGCAAAATACATTAGAGAGGAAAAGGCGGGAGGATGATAAACCCGCAGAGTTCACCTTTAGATTGGTTGTATCAAACAGTCTACCAGGACTGCCTGCTAGCTTTTTAATTAAGGCAGACTCTAATGTCTCACTGTCTGTCTTGGAGGGGGTAATTTGCAGAAAGAACTGGTAATGCTCATAAGCTTTGCCTTCTCTGTCACTTACTTAGCACACTTCATGGGTGTTTAACAAACTGAAATTGTGGTCAGCTTTGCTTAAAGAAGAGGGGAGGGGGATTCTTTAGCTTGTGGTAGCTGGAGTTTCAACACACATTTGTGAATATCTGTACAAAATAACTCTGCAATCATTTTTGTAAATGTCCTTGACTCTGGACTGTTCAAGGCTGTAAATACAAACTGCAGTTTGTCATGGCAAAATGCCTTAGCAACATCTTTTAAAAGACAAAAATCAGCTCAACGCATATTTAAAAATGCATGTTTACATGCAGTAAACATGACTGCCCAGTCTTTTTACACTGTAAGATGCTTACCCACAACACACTGATATCACATCTTTGAGGTGAGGATCTAAGCCAATGTGCTCATGAGTTGGTACCTCTTGGAGGTGAACTAGGACCTCAGATGGATGGAGAGTCAGTGTTGGGAGTGCACAAAGGACTGACAGCTGCTCTGGCATGTCTTCAATCAGTTTTAGGAGCATAAGGAATGCCTTAACTGGCTTGATAGATGCTCCAGCTACCCCTGCACTCTATCTCTGAAAATGGCATTAGGCAATACTGTTTAAGGAGAGTACCTGAGCCTGCCCATTACTGGCAGACCAAGCCCTTCATACTCCTCCCAGCATTCACAGTCATTAGATTAGGAGAGTTAAAAGGGTACAGCTTTATTTATTCTCTTAAGCATTAGACCACGAATTTGTCTAATCCCTTTTGAAGCTGTGATGCCATCTGCCACCAAGCCTCCTGTTGCAACAAGTTCCAGAAGTTCCTGACCTACTGTATAGACAATTCTTTATGTGTTTTAAATTGACACCCAACTAGTTTCAATCAGTGCTCTCTCATTCTACTTCTGTGAGAGTTGGTATATCAATCACTTTATCAATTGCTTTCATGATTTTGTAAAACTCGGCAATATCTTCTTCAGCCTTGTCCTCCAAAACTGAAGATCCCAGCCTTCCTTGCTATCCTATGTACCTGTTCTATCATCACTAGTCCAACCTGTGGTAGGGACACCAAAAGTACACATAATATTCATGATGTCATTACACCAAGGCTTCTTCTCAATACCATTCCTGGTGATGCCCAGCACTTTTTTGGGCATTTGTCTACCACTGCACAATGACTCCATGATTTCAGAGAGCTGCCAATGGTAATCCCATAATATTATTCCTAAACTGCTATTCCCAGTTTAAAGCTCAGCATCATGCTGGCATCGTTTTGATTACTTTTCTCTACATAATTCACCCTAGAGTAATCTATAGTGAAGCTCATCTGCCACCTTTTTACTGACTCACTTGTTTTTGTGAGGTCCTTCTGGACTTACTTGCTGTCAGCAAAGAACTTACCACTCAGAAGAGCTTTCTACCACCTGCAAGTTTGGAGATTTCACTGGGCATGCCTTTCTGCTAGTCAGCTGTGAATATGTTTGTGGTGACACACATCCCTTCCTTTCCCTAACATCAGGCTACGTGAACATGTTTCTTTCCCAGCTCCATTTTTGGGCTGCATGTTAGTGTGGCCAACATCTAAGGAGACATACACACTGTGTAGCTGCTGTGGTTGCTTTCCTCCTTCATCAGCCCACAGAACAGATGCAACTGCATCTGGCACATGGGGTTGAGGAGCTAGAGAGATGCAGCATCACTGGCTCAGAAGTTACTTTTGCAATAACAGGAACAAGCTGATCATGTTCCTAAAGGAGCATGAGAGAATAATAAGGACCCCAGACACCCCTTAGCTCTTAGAGTACCTCCATTCCCGGGTCATTTTGTTTTTCAATAATGAACAGTTGTCAATTTTTTTTCTCACTCCATGAAACAAAAAAGTCAGACCACCTGCGTACTGTAGACCAAAACATAAACTCTTTGGCACCTTGTCTTCAAGGTGGTTTGAGTCCATTCACTGGCTGTAGAGTTTTCTTTTCCAATTGTGTTAATTTAGGAGGTCATGCTGGCCAACTATTTGGGGTGAGATATGTTATCAGGAAAGGAGAACATGCCTTAGAACATGACCTGATTTATAAGGTTTTACTGGGGGGAAAAAAATTATATTCCCTTGCATTTTGCTCATCCTTTCATGAAACTCTGGATTCCTGCTTCCTTTTAATCCTGAGTACAGGACACGAAAATTTATTTCTCAGTAAATCAGTGATGGGCTGCCAGGTTTGTTGGCAGCATGAAAGAGGACTGATAGTGTGGGACAAGAAGAATGGAAGAAAAAGGAGGCTTTCCTGAGTGCAAACAAAACCTATTTTAAATCAATTATGTGAGGAGTTGGAAAGGTTCAAAGGAAATGGTAAACCAAAAGCAAGGAGACATTTACTGTACCAATACAACTAGAAGAGAGTTCTCCTGGTGCTGGTCTGTAGGTAAGTTGCATCTCTCCTGCTCCCCCAATTTGTCTCCTCCAAACAACACTAGTTGTGCTCTGCAATGACTGGAGTCTGACTCACCTTACTGCGGATTTCAGAACGAGCCTGTTCTGCCATTCTGATTCCTTAGCGCACAGAAAACCCAGATGCAATGCAGGCAATTTTTAACATCAAACAACAAAGATCAGAGTAGCAGGAGGAAGGAGAGTAGTACTAGGACTGAGTTTGTCATGCACTAGTGACGGGTCAGGATTAGAATCAAAGTCAAAGCATTTACCTCTGGGCAAGAGTATGCTCATTACGATTACTACAGAGCTCCTAGAAACAAGTAAGTTGTTACCTTATTTTTAGTTATTTATCTTTCAAAACACAATGAGATACTGTTAAACAAAAACTCTTACAAACAGTGAAAACTGGGCATTTTATCTATGTAAGCCAGAGGTCATTAGATAACACCCAGCTTTGCAAACTTCTTTTATACATACTTATTCATATGTTAGATATTTTTCCCCTTTTACTAATTCTGTGCTACTGAAAATGCATGAAATTAAACATATTATAAGCTTTTGCCTTATAGGATCTGATATTACAAACCATAATTTCAGATTGAACAACTGATATTAGATTTCCAAAAATACATGTCGATCAGCATGCTATTTGCGGTATATTTTTAAAAAAAGAAGGCAAATGGAATTAACTGTCATTGAAGGCAAAGTAAATTAACTGTCATTATGAACAAGAGCAAAGAATTAAGATTTTGCCACAAGAAGCAAAAGACTATAGTCCTTCCCACTTAGCTCTACACACATAACTGATACACCTACATCATAAGCCTGATCACTTTAGATTCCCTCCATAGATCAAGGTATTTTGAAGGGTCAGTTTAGGTGTGAGGTGGGCTGAATCACTCTCTAGAAGTGACTAATCTCCTAATTTAGGCCTAATGAATCTGGGCTTTTGCAAAAAGGAGTACTTATAAGATGAGAAAAAAAAAATTAACTGCTTTGAGTTCCTAAGTAGATCATGAAAATCATAATGATAACACACATTGTGCTGTCAAAGAAAAATGAGACATTAATCAAGTTAAATGATAGACTGAAAATACTTCTTTTTTGAAATGAATGGTGAAAAATAGGAGTTTCAGAGCCTAAGAAGCTGAAAAGAGATTTAGGGATGTGATGATACTGATAGCAGCACAGAAAGTTATAAGTTATTAAGAAGTACATCTTAGATGAAAATAAGGTGGTCCATCTTGAACTGAAAAATATTTGTATGAGGGACAGAAATCTTCCAAGGGAGAAATGCAACTCACTCCCTGCGCAGTCTCCGGTGGAAATCAGATGCGCATGGAGGGCAAGCCAGAGCCCTCAATCTCGAGTCAGAGATCTGCTTCACTCCTTGAGTGTCTGGTTAAATAAGGCCCTGGACATAACTGCAGGATGTGGATTTCTATAGTCTAGCTCAAAAGGGACCGCAAGAAAGCACATCAGTCTATCCCAGAGCTACAGGCACAGTATACCACTGTAATTATTAACTTGTATCTTCAGTAAATTTTTCTGGTTGCTGTGGGTTACCGCTTGCCAATTGGCAATTCTATCAGCCAGGGAAGAGAAACAGAGCCCCAAGCTTCAATCCTTTTAACGTTCTCTTCTTTCAGGCCTTGTTTTTATTATCCACTAGATGACCATAAACCAACTGACAACACTTGAACAATCATGCTGGCAGTTTTGTGGCTTTTTAGCACGAAGAAGAAAACACCCTGTTCTCTGCCTCTCCTGTTCCCTGCGTATGACTAGGCAGGTCCTGTTAATTCTGTTCATGTTGTAGCTCCCACCTTTGCCCAGTTGCCTCACTGAATCTGAAAGCTCCCCGCTTTATCCAGGAAGCATAGTCAATGCCCCTATTTCCCATAGTGTTTGATGAATGTTTGATAAAAACATCTCTAATCCAAATCCTCTTGGAGGTGAATCACGCTCAGCTCACAGTGCAAAAGCCAATGAGGCAAACTCTGCAGAAAGTACTGCCCTTGCATATAAACAACTGTGTGCTTCCTGTCATGTCTTTTTGCCTGATTTTTCTGCCTTTTTGGCTGATTTTCTTTTTTAATTGTACTTTACTGAGTTTCAGCTCACCCTCTAACCCTGTGATTTGCTTTACTGTTTCACCTGACACTTGAGTGATACGCAGCTTGTTGTTACTGCCCTGTTCATTTCCATACTCTATGAGCAATCATAGCATCTTTTTGAAAACACTGAGCAGCTGCTCAGAGGTTCATTTTGGATCTTTTGAAATTTTTCCTTTTTCTGGGTGCTTAGTGCTATCTGTCCCAGTTCTTTTTATCACACAGAAAAATCTGATTTGGCAAATTTTGCTCAGATGTTTGGGAAGGTGAACTGAAAGTAAACAGAGATAAGGGGTTGCCCCCATTAAAACTGTTGGTAGTGAGTCCTGGACCTCTGGATCTCTCTGAAGGAGACACACAAAAATGTTAGCAAAAAACCAGTAACAGAACTTTATCTCAGTATGTGGTCCTGCCACTGAAAGAATCAGAAATCGTCACTGTAAATGTAAGATCATTCTCTGTTCCCTTCTGCACTATTCCCATACTGATTCTACTGCAAAACTAAGGAAGGATCCAGAAGATATCATGCCTATTCCTTAGGACTTCAGTTTGCTCTGTGATTACCCAGATTATGCAAATAATAAATATGCTAATTGATAATGCAAAATTTCCATCTTTGGGTGCAACTATCTCCACACAACCTGCCATTACCCTGAAACATTTGTATTCATCAGGAAATTTATAATTACCTGTAATTGCAGGAAGCATCTTAAGTCTTTCAAAATGAGAATGAGAACCAGCTGTAATTTCTGGCTGCAGTTACAAATACACAGCCTCTTTACCTGGGTGACAGCTTCCAATAACAACAACTGCTAACAGTTCTCTGATTTAAGCGTTTCTCAACATCCTTTGAGTTCCACTACAATTTTTCAAGAATCACAATGCACAGTATGAGAAAAAATGGAGGAAATAATTAGTTTTCTAAATGTCTGGTATAAATCAAACTCAGTTCCTTAAGCACAGAGCAATCACTGTAAAAACTCACAGTGTAAAAATACTAAATGTAAGAGAACATGAAAGGACAGAGGCAAGTTTGTAGTCTGTAATATACATAGCTTAGTTTTGTAAACTCATGTTTTCCTAAACCATAACTTCTGTCTTATCTTTCATTGGAATTCAACTATCACTTTCTATTCCATATTTCAGGGTGCTTTCCAGTAGCAGAAATATTGTGCTATGAGCCAAGGGAAAACAACCATTTATTTGGGTGTGTGTGCAATCTAACCACAGTCACCTGAACCACTCTTTGCATCTCAGTCCTTGAGGGCTCCTATTTCACCCCGCAGATGGGCAGACAGACCAAGAAACTCCTCTGTTACTATAGAGATCCAGAAATGTCACTGTGTGTGAGTGGGACATGAGTGAATGCTGACTCCTCTTGTCTCCATAGTAACATCCCGATCTTCACCTCCAAGGGTTGTCCCTCGAGGAGCACAGTCGAAGGAGCTCAGTGTTGGCAGTAACTTCTGAATTCTGCCAGGCTCTCTGAGATGAGCTAATTAAGCATCTACGAAGCACAATACAAAGAGAGCTGATGGGTGATGCTTGAGAAGGAGATATCTTTATTTACCAAAGAAGGGTGAAAAGAGTGTGAAAAGACTTCTATTGCAGCTTCAACCAGTCAGTTTATATGAAGTAAATTGATTAAGGAGTTGAGGGCAGAGATAGTTGGTAGAAAAATTGATGCATGTGGTCTTGCCATTTATCTGGTTACCACACTACACTGACACCAAGGCTGTGTGTGATGACGAAAGAGCCTTTTAGAAGCGTGTGGAACTATACTTAGTTCCACTCTAACTGCTCAGCTGATATGGGGATGAAAGAATGTCATTCCTAATACATGATTTCATTTTATTTTTTTGAACAAAAGTAAGTACTCAATCAGCTTTTGTTTGCAATGTCTTCTGAGGGTCAAGTTCGATGAGAAGCATGAGATGAGATAGTAGCACTCTTCAGCACTGTTCATGCATTGACTTCACCTCACTCTCATTAAAGGCAGAAGTCTGCATTCTAGGTGGACAAGTAATTTTCAATGACACCAGCAGAGTCTGAATCAGGCTTTATCAACAAATGGTTTTAAAACAGAATTCTCATTAAGACATCTTTAGTGTGGATCCTAGTGAAAAACTTATGATACAGTGTGGTTTTGCAATACCTTTATTTATTCCAATGATGTTTGTCAGAAAAATATTTCTTCCCATATTATCATTGCCAGTGACAGATTTGTGTTGACAATGGTGCTGGCTACATGCAGTTGCAGCTTCCTCAGTTTCTAATACACATGATCAGAGGCTGACAAATTCATTTGCATTCGCTTAAGTAATATGTAAAATTTATAGTAATACAAGATCTAAGGCTTGTTATTCATATTCTCTCACAGAAAGGTTTATTCTTTAAACAAACCCGTGTGCATGAACCAGAGGGAAATCTTTAAGTATGCTTTAGAATGGCTATTTTTTGGCCTTTCAGAATAATTCCTTAAAAAGCTTATAGAGGAAATGGTTGGGGTTTTAGAAATGTATTTGTTTATGTTAGTGAGTGATGCAGTCTGATCTGCTGAATGTGCTTGCTTTGCAGAGGATGTTCTTTTCCTAGGGTACCTCATGCCTGGCAGAAAAAGCCTTGAATGTGCTTGCTCCAAAGTAATGGATCTTTTCAAATGCGGATCTGCAATGAGTGAGAAGGCACACCTTTTTTTTCTCACTGCAGACTTGTTCTCTTAAACACTGAAAGGCTTGCCCTGATGATACACTTAACCGTCCTTACCCTTATGGAACACCCCTTATCTTGTTGAGTCTTCCCTTTTTTCAATACCCATTCTGGGGGGGTTGGCTTAGCGGATGTGCCACAGATGACAAAACTCTAGAAAATTATGTTTCTCAGAGCTACCATGGGATTATGTGTTCTGATATTGTTGCAACAGTCTCAGCACTGTACTGCGGCAGTGGTGTTAAGCGACCTCATGGGAGCTCCACTGGTGGATGAGGGCAACAAAGCATGGGCTCCTGAACAGCAAAAGCGATGGACGCAGACAGTGGGAGAGGGTCACTGCTGTCTGGGAGGCCCCGACAAGAAGGTGCAGAATAACTGCTGAGAGATCCCAGCTGGTGAGACCAGGAGTCAGACGTTAGAGGGTTTCAGATATTCCCTAGCACTGATGGGCTCCTCTCTGCCATTTTCTCATGGGTGTTGGCATCCACCCTGTTATCCAAATTCCAGTCTGTCTTTGCCCTTTTCATTTCTCTCCCTGGAAATGTCCTCCTCATCAGCTCTCCCTTCCTTTCGCCTAAGCTAATTCCCTCCTTAGACCCCTTTGAAGGTAGTTTGTTTGCCTCCTCCTCCAAAAAGTCTCAAACAGTTGAATTATTGTAGTATTCCTTGACTCTGTTTGTGGATGGCTCTTCTCCCATTTCCCATCTGAACGATTTTAAATGAAAATTCTCTAGGGCAGTGATCACCTTCGATTTGTGTTCATAAAGCCCTCTGGGGACCTATTCTTGGATAGCATTAAACACAATGATGATAAATTTGACTGCTAATGATATAAGCAAAGGAACAGGTTTGCTTTACTGCTGAAAGGCAAATCACAGACAGTTTTGCTGCTGGTATTGCTGCCACAATCACATTTTTTCTTGCAAAACACAGAAATAAAACAAAGATCAAAATTACATCTTGAGTCTGGACTCCTTTTTATGTCAGGAAAGCTAAACACTTTAGGGGAAGGTTGTGTCAGGGAACACTGGCCCAGCAAAGAGTAATAATAGAGTAATGGAATAATGATGTTAATGTACTAAGCAGATTTGTGAAGGAATTAAACAGCAAGTGCTGATTTTTGTTCAGATATGTGTCTCTCTCTTGCTCTTGCAAATTAGATAGAGCTATGCTTTAGCATCTGTGGGCAGATTTGGAAAACTCAATTATACAGAAATCAAACTATTATGCAGCTTTTTTCACCAGTTTCATACTGTGTTTCTTGTTACTAAGATGGGATAACTTGACAGTGCAGCAGAGATATTAGTACTGTTTTAGAGTATTATTGAGCATAATGTTCTGGAAATGTAGAGAAGTTATAATTCCCTAAATAATACCAAATAGATCTGCTAATGTCTAAACCCATTTCTTCTGAACTAAAAGACTAAGAATAAAAGTAAAAAAAAATCTTCATTTGATGTACTTGGAAACCAAGAGAAGTTCTTCAGTAGCCCATCATGTTCCCTATGGATTAGCATATGTAGACAGTTTGCTAGACACTTCTAACTTTAATGTAAGCTCTTTACTGTCACATTGTCATATACCGATCATAGAGGACAGGGTTAAGAAAGAAAAGTAATAAGCAAAAGAAAGTAAGCTAAGAGCTTGTTTTAAACACATTTTTTTTCTTCAGCAGTAGTAAAAAAAAACCCAGCTTACTTATTTTAAAGGAAATAGATGAGGTCTTATTTGTCACTCCATAGAACTGCAACTCTTAGAACTATATCCCAGCTCCTTGAATAACTGCTGTCACGACAGTTTTGGAAGAATACGGTGAATTCTTCTATACTGTACAGACATTCAGCAAACTGTGGGTCTGAATTTTTTAATTCTGGGTGCTTTGAAGTATGTGTTTTCATTGAATATTATTTTTCCTATTTTTCTTCTCTTATTTTTCCTCTTTGTATATTTCATCAGTGCATTTTCCAATATTTTAATAGTCTATCCAGACAATTATAATTGTTATTGAAAACAAATCAAAAGAAAGTATTCTATGCTAAAAACCAGGGACTTTTTTACAAGCAGCTGTTGAACAATAGCACTTCTACTTTGTGTGGTGAGTTGAGAGCTAGATTACATTTCTTTCAGTTAAAAAAAAAAAAAAAGGTAGTTTTGTTGCTTTCACTGTTGTGAAATATTGTAGGAGGGAAATTAACCTCCCACCACACCTCCATTTCTTATTTTCTTAAACTTTCTAGACTTGATTCACCAGTGTATGACTTCAGTTTTAAGCAATGTTACAATGGGTGTGCACAGGAAGAAGTGCAGCTGGAGTAGCACCATGAAGAATCAGACCTATTATCTTGGCAAGTGACTAACCTCGCACTCCATAGTGCAGCCTTTAAAAAAACATCACAGATTTTATCCAGGAAGTAACTTTCTGCTTCAACAGAATTGCTATTTACCTGCATTTATATACTGTCTGTGTTTTCCGCAATAGCTATACTGAGGTTTATTTTAAAAAAACAAGTCTCAGAACTGGATAATTACCAGAGGTAACAAGTTTACCCTGGCCATTTTAGAGTAAACGGGAGTGGAATGGATGTTGGAAATCATCAGCAATCTGTGACTAGGACCAAAAATGGGCTGCCCAAAATATTGTGAAGAAGGGCTATTTGCAGTGTTTCCAGATGGAATGAGACAACGGGAACCTTGTGAAATTCAGCAGAGAGAGATGCAAAGTCCTGCCCCTGGGAAGGAGGACATGACTGGTGAGGAGCAGCTCTGCTGTAAAGACCCTGTGGGCCCTGGTGAGCAGCAAGCTGAGCATGAGCCAGCCCTGGCAGCAAAGGTGCCAACAGCACCTGGGCTGTATGAATAGAAGCAGAGCCAGTAGATTGAGGAAAGTGGTCATCCCCCTCTACTCAGCACTTGTTAGCCCACACTGCATCCAGCTTTGGCACTCCAGAACAAGACATCCATAAACTGCAGCGAGTTCAGCGGAGGACCACCAAGATGGCAATGGGGCTGAAGCACCTGCCCTATGAGAAGAGGCTGAGGGACCTGGGCTTGTTCAGCCCCCAGAAGAGAGAGCTTCAGGGGACCTAACACCAGCCTTACCATACCTACAAGGAAGAGAAGACAGAGGCAGGCTCTTCGCAGTGGTGCATCGTGGGAGGATGAGAGACAATGGAATTAAGGTAAAACAAGAGAGGTTCAGACTGAGTATAAGGAAAAGCTTTTTTCCCCGTGAGGACAGTGAAGCAGTGGGACAAGCTGCCAGGGAGGTTGTGTGGTCTCCATCTTTGGAGATTTTCAAGCTCCAACTGAACAAGGCCCTGAGCAGCCTGGGTTGACCTCAGAGCTGATCCAACTTTGAGCAGGAGGTTGGACTAGAACCCTCCTGAGGTCCCTCCTAACCTAAAGGATATATCCTTTGATCTTACTTGAGAGACAGTGGTCAAGAGTAAAGAGGTGCCATGCCGATAGCTTCTAGAGGTGTTGAGACCAGTTCTGGTGTGAGAGCAAAATAACCTCCTGTTTGAACACAAAATCCTTTTTTTAAATTTTTTTTTCTCCCAAAATTAAGCTGTTCAGTGATTGCTTGTGACTATAACAATATTCAGGGTACATGGCAATTCACAACACTGAAATCTGAAATATTTGAGTAACATCAGCACTTGACAGAATCAAGGTATGGGTCAGTTTCCTATTTCTGATTCATCACCCTATTGAGGTAGCACCATTTTATAGTGTTTTAGGAAAGAATATGAAAGCTGCCAAATTCTGTCGCATAAGAAAATCTGTTTCTGGTTTATAAGTATATGCATTAGTATATGAATTTTCTCTATCCAGATGGATTTTTCACTTACTTGCACACTTACAAAGGGTGGAAACAAAAAACACTGTTCCAAATGTACTGATGAAGGTAGTCCAAATTATATCGGTAAGAGACATCTACCATCTTCACTGCAGAACAAGTAACCTAAATTGTAGGACAAGAATCAATGCTGTGGCTCTCTTTTTATGTTTATATGACCAAATAGTTTTAGTTTCTAACAGAGCAAACAGCTGTAAAACCAGCTAGATTCCTTCTTACATTTATATGAAAAAATATTTGTAGTTTCTTATACACAGCTGTAAAAATACTCATAGGACTTCAGATTGAATTTATTTATTTTTCCTACCTTTTCCCGAATGAGTAGATTTGAGAAATTCTTCTCATTGTAGGTTAAATAGGGGCTGAGAAGAGGGGCAGAACACATTACTGCACTTGCTGTGGTGGTTTGGGTACAGTCCCGGGACTTGCTGAAGCCCTTCCAATGCTGCCTGCATTAACGTCCAGCTTTGTGCAAACTGTGTGGTCATGGAGATTAGGAACAACTGATGTTGCTGCTACCAGCTTTTAGAAAGAGCTAGCTTAGCTTTGCTCCTCAGGAGCTTATCGCTCAGGAGAGGGATCATAGAATCATAGACTCATAGAATCATTAAGGTTGGAAAAGACCTCCAAGATCATCAAGACCAACCATCAACCCAACACCACCATGTCCACTAAACCATGTCCCTAAGAGTCTCATCTAAACGTCTTTTAAATACTTCCAGGGATGGTGACTCAAGCACTTCCCTGGGCAGCCTGTTCCAATGTTTAACCACTCAATAATGTTTAACCACTCAAGGATAGAAAATACTGGGTTGTAATTCTTTATATTTCCTACTGATTCCTACCACTTCCCTGGACAGTGAGTGGACGAGAACAATGGTTGTTTTAGGGAAACTCTTACTACTGCTCCTGGTCTTCAGAGATATCCTAGCTACTCTTTCCATTGACTTTACAGGGAACTTAAGCTCTTATTTTAGAAGAATTATATTAACTCCTTCCTCTTACTTCTTCCCTACCTCCTCCTCCAAGGCTAGTTAGGTGCTTTAGGAAACTCTGAATCTCACCAACACTGCTTTTATTCCAAAAACTATTGTTTTGTGGCATTCTGGAGTCTTGTTTAGATCATTTTACTGATAGGATTTTCTAATTGTTACCTCAAAATGTTATTGAAACCAAATCAGGGGTTGTCAGCTTTGATATTGCATCCTTAAGCCTTTGCTGAACAGCCACTCAAGGGAGTGTCGGAAATTGGTGGCTTAGCAGAGCCATGCTTTAACAAAAAGTCAAACAAAATCATAGTGGAATCTTGAATATATTTTCAAGTGGACACTTAAGACAGGAGCTTTCCTGGACAAAGGGACCTTAAAGGACATTCAGGAACAAAGAGTCCTTGATGAGGATTTATTCTATTTGAATAGACAAACATTTAGCTTGACCTGAGAGAAATATTAGGGACCGTTTAGCAGCCCAAGGCAGCAGTCTCTATGCCTTTTAATATGTGAAGTATAAATTCGTAATGAAAAGAAAAAACTAGCTCCAAAAATTACCAGAGTAGATTTACTTATAGAGCATGGTGCTTTTAGAGAGGTCACAAACATCAAAACTGAGAAGGGCAAGTTCAGACTGCAAGGTTGTGTTCTAGAAGCAGCAATTCTGAAAAGACCTAAAGGTTAATGGTAGATAACCTCAATATGTTCTTCCAGTGAGATTTGGGGAAATGGAAGTTAAGAAAATGTTAGGAAGGAATAAAAAAATGAGATTTCCTTGATTTCTACAGAATAGTTCTTTCAGGTCTTGAGCCCAGACATGAAAATATTGTTGTAAAATTGCTCAAAGAGAATTACCAGACTGAGATAAAGTCTGGAGGATACTCTATTCTGAGACTGCTAGAGAGGGGAATCTTCAAAAGGAAAACAAGCTAAAGCAAGTCACATGAAAAGCAAGTTAAGATATCAGTCTCAACTCAGAGATGCTATACAACTGTAATCTATCAGGATTCAGCATCCTGATCATACATTTGAGGATTGCAGTTTGGAGTGTATAAAGCAAATATTTAAAAACCCTCCTGTAAATCTGATTTCAATCCAGTAGTCAAATATTAAAGCTATAAAAATGCAAAGTGCAGTATTTTTCTCTTTATGCTCAATTAACCAATGAAATACTGGCTAACAGGGGTAGTAAACTTGCCGTTAGCTAAATCTTTTGCTCAAGATCGAATTCCTTTCCCAAAATGCATTCTAGGTATGTTAGATATTTAAAAAGCTGTGTTTGCTGTAGAAACTATCAGTGGAGTTCAATGATGTGTTTTATGAAAAAGGTCAGTTGAATGATCATTTTTGACTCCCTGATTTTAAATTACAAAAAAGAATCTATAAAATTTAGGATTTAGGCTCTACACTTTAAAATGAGGTATCCTATTTAGGATAGAAAAGATTTCAAATGCTTGTTTTACTCATGCACTTAAATTAATTCAGTTCTCAGAAGTAACTGTAATTGAAGAAATCTTTTGTTACATGCTTATTTTTCTGTGCAAATGTGCCACTGATTTCCTAACATTTCTGCAGCAGCAGTAGGACCGAGGTGCTGTGGTTATGCTTTGCTCAGCAACCCGTAGTTTCAGGACCACACCGCCAACTGGGATTGCAGACAGGATTGGCTCCATGCTGCCTAGCATGCGGAGTAACATATATAGTATTATTTATCTTTAATTTAAAATCAGTATTTATAATCTAGCCATTGAAGTGGGAAGGAAACTACAGGTTCCTGTTCATTTCTAGCAATAAAAATACAACTGGGCTATTTTTTTAAAATAGCAGCAACCTATAAAAGTTCAAATTAGAAAGTCAAATGAGGCTAATTTCCCATTCCATGGAGTTTATCAAACGCTTATAACTGTAATCAGTGGCTGAAACAGAAAGGGCGGTAAAAGCTGATTTGCCATCTGAGCACTTCAAATAAGTACCTTGGCACTTTCTGTGGAGAAGCGGAACAGAACAGAGATTTACCGTAACTTCCGAATTTTCATTCAGATACTTCTTCATCCCCTTCTGACCATTAGCACAGAAATGAGAATACTTTAAAGGGCCATTTTCTACAGAATTTGTCGGTGAAAACAATTATTTAGCACTAACAAGAATAACAGAAGCTGGCCTGTAATGTGTTAAAAAAAGATGTTAAGTAAGACTCCGAGCTAATTTTCTTTAACGAAATTGTCACTGATTTTAGTGAAATTATTTCCACCTTGCGGTTATGGTCAGAATCTTTGTCTTTATTCCTGACAGTGGACACATTTTAGCCTTAAGTTTGCAAGATAACTCTGAATATCTGCCTCAGCTGATAAACCTTGGACTTCATCAGAGACAGCAAAAGCAGGGTTTTTCAGCTGAATCCCCTTGCGTGCAATGGATTTTGTGCAATGGATTTCACATCTGATGGATGTAAAAGGATGTTCACTCTAGTTGCGTTACTATTTACGGGTTTTAACCTTTTCCTCTAAATGTACTTTAATATAACATTGGTCAATGCAGAGATAGAGAAGGAAATTTCAGGGAATGTCATTAATTGATCCAACAGTAACTAGAAAAACAGCAATCAGCAATATGGTATAAGAAGAGTGAGGAAAACTTGCAACAATTTCTGAGTATGTATCATAATACATTGATGGGTTGCATTAAAAGAAAATTCAGTAATATGCCACTAGAAATACGAAACATTTTTAGTAGTGAGGGTGGATACTCATTGGGACGATCTACTGGGTACACACTGGATTCTCTACCCCTCTCAGCCTTTAATCAAAGCTAGATACCTCTAGCTAGATACTGTCCTTAAGAGTTTGGGGCTTGCTAAAGATGCTTGTGATTGTGCTTCTGTTGCCTGTATGACAAAGGCGATCGGAGTCGATTATTGTGCTGACCTCAGCTATTCCTAAAATATCTTCGGCTCCTCCATATGTAAGTTACTTTCAGCATTATAAAATTAAAAAATGATATATTTCTTGGAGCTATGGCAACATGGAGCTATTTTGCAAACTTACTTCAGAGAGAAATATAGTATTTGCAGAAAGTTCAGGGAAATATTAGAGATGGATGACTATTTTCCATTCACATCCTCAGCTCTTTCTAAAAAGTTATATGCTGATAAAGCAGTAGAATATGAGTGAGAGAGGAAAAGAAAGCTCACAGGACCATACCAAGTGCTTGTGATTCAAAAGAGAAAAGAAAATATGATGAAAACTAGAAAACCCAAATTGTCAGACTCAGATTAGAACTGCAGATTCTTTTTTTCCAAATTCCCACTCACGGCATCAATTAAGGAAGTCCAAATGAAAATTTTATGTATACTGCATAGCCTCTGTCAGATGCCGTGTGGACCCATGGACTCTAGGAACTCTAGGACCCATAGTACTCTAGCAATCAGCTAGACAGACCAACAATTTCTTTTTCAAAGCAAATGTGAATATTTGCTAGGTCTATTTAATTGCATTGCAGGAAAGAGCGTAAGGAAGCCTTTGTGGAGCATAAGGAAGGCTGTGATAGGCACGGAGGGTCAGACTAGATTGGCTGCATCTAGACTGCAGGAAAGGAGTGCTCTAGGACACTCCTAACCATCTCTCTTTCTCCAGTCATCTCAGCTGGGCCACCTTTCTGCCCTCTTCCCTGGGGCTATCCCAGTTTCTGTCCCAGGTGCTGGTTGGGACAGTGCTGTGTGCGAGTCTCATCCTGGTGCCAGGATCTCTCAGAACACAGAGATAAGAAACATAGGTACCAAAGTTTAATAAACAACAAGCTAGTAAGTTCAACAGGAGATGAAGATGCATCCTAAGCATCTTTAAAGATTTGGGTTCTTTTAATTTGTAAACAAAATAGATGGGGGGTGGGGGGTAGGGGGTGGTGGTGAGGGAGCATGAGTGGCAGATAATTTACCCCCACAGTTTGTATCACTGGCCAGGCTTTCATCCCCTACCTTTGTGGGAAGTCTGCACTCATTTCTGAAGCCAGAAGCAAAAAACATTTTTAATTCTGTTTCTTCCAGGTTCTGCTAAGAATTCCTCTGGCACTTACTCTGCTGACACAGAACAGCTCACATAACAACAGTGTGGCTATCCTTTCCAGGGAAACACCGATACTGACCTATGCCACAGACTGACATTGTTCTGCAATCCAACAGCTTTGACTTTTGTTGCAGCATCATGCTTCAAGTAACTGAGTGTCACCATAAATGGGGCACATACAGACAACAAGGAAAGGATAGAAACATCCATTACCAGTATAGGAGTATTTCTTTATGAAGACCCTTCTCCTTTGCCTTTTCAGTTCTAGGAATTGTAATTCCTAATTCTACTGAGTAGTGAAGTCATGGGCCTCAGAGACATAATGTTTTCTTGGACCATTATTATCCCTCTCTCTCACTAATTCTTCAATGTTCTGCAGGTACTAAATGGCCTGTCTCTCTTTTATTCTCGAGAGAAAACCAGCTTATCACCTCTTCTTTTCCTCTATAGATACCAATAACCCTTTCTTTCATGCGGTCAGACTGATTAACACTGTTAATTAAATTCAGAACAGTTGTTCTCAGTCTGCATTTAGCTTTGAACTTTCCAACCTGTTTTGGATGCAAAAAAGAATTTATGCTCAAAAACCTGTGATTTTTTTCCAACTACACTAGTTGATCTAATGAAAGATATGACCTCTCTATGTAAAACTTGTATTTTAAATTGGATGTGCTGTAAGTTCACATTATTAAGGTTATCCTGCAACTGGAGTCCCCAGTTTTCACAAGGGAGATTGCATCATCAGACCTCAAACTTGACACCTTATATCTGCTTTATCAATAGACAAATGATCGTTCTTCTGCACTGAAGTGACATCAGTTGCTACAATGACAGCTAGTACATGAGAACATAACCACAGTTTGTGACTAGGTAGCTCCTAGGTTTCTGACATACAAATGGACGCCCTCAAAAAGATCTGAAGTTGCCAGCATATTTTATACTGCTGTTGCTGTCAATCCCGCTACAATTAGTACTACTGCTGAAACACGCTTTTGTGAATTGCAGAAAACTGACACAAGGATATATGTGTTTATTTTTTATACAGAATAATTTTGTGGTCTAAAGTGTCTGTGGAAAACAGTAAGATTCAATCTTAGGCTTATAAATCACACTTGAAAAAATTTCTGCGTATGTTCCCTGAGAACATAACATCTCACAGCTTCAATAGAAAGTCACTGAAATCACTAGGAACATTTATGTCATAAGGACTGCTTGTGGGAGTAGATATATAGCAATTTAGATACAGTAGATATGCAACAATTTGCCTATATCTCTCTGATTTTTTATTTTCCATTTGAAAAGAAGTGTTCAAAATTCAAGCACAGACCTTCTGTTTTTCTAGTGGCATTTTGTTCTATACTGACAAGCCATCATACTCCATCATTCCCCCTTATTGGTATGGTAGAGAACAGCAACTAAGACAAAGTCATTCTTAAAAGAACCAGGAATATTTTTGGCATTTCAAAATGAAAGAGCTTTTGTTTCAAAGTGAGACTCCAAATGTGACAAATAAAGTTTACAGGTCTTAGCCTCCAGGCAAGGTTTGTGAGAGCTGCTAACATATTAATACAGGAGTATATGGCTGGAGTACCAATGTGACACTGAGGGCAAGGAATACAATTTCAGCTTCAATCTCTATGCACAATTATACATTTTGAATTGAAAAAAAATAGTATTTTTCTTTTTAAGTAAGCAAGAGATGCAGGATTAAATGGTCTTTTGAATGAATTGACTGCCACTGAGTGCAAATATTCATGCTGTCTACATATTATAGGGGAGAGGTACCAACTCTGTGCAACAAACGATTACTTCTGACTGATAGCCTCCAAACTCCATGTAGATTCATCTGAACTGTACATTTTTCACAGTCTAAATTTTTACACCAACCTGCATTTTAAGAACCGTTTTCTGATTAAGGTCACCTTCCTGCCAGCTGCTCTTAGACCTGCAAGCTCTTCTGGCCTTTGGAGCTTGCAGACCTCTGCTTTCTGACTACATTTAGCTGTAAGCTGGGGAGCTCTTAGGTGTTCTTTGTGGGTTGCTGTGCACAAGCTAATGTTCTGGGAAGCCCTTGCCGAAAAGGATGATTCTTAACAGATATTACTTGGGTAGTCTGGAGTGCAAAGAAAACCCAAACCTCCCTATACTGTCAGTGTAACCTCATCATGAGCACATAGACTATAATAAACAGTGAAGTCATAATTTGTCCCTAATACTAATGTACAAATTTCTTTTTAATATTTAAAATGTCCTAGGAGTAATTTTCACATTTCATTTGGTGCATGATATAGATGAATCATTTTATTGCATGATTAATTGCTGTTTCTTTGAATATTGTAATGTGCTTCCCATTAGACTGATTTATAATATGCACAGTAGCTTTTTCCAGGGCAAGGGTTTAAGATTGACGTTAGCTGGGTTCCTGCCATCGTGACCCTTTCTAAATCAATAGTATGTAGGCAGCTAAAAACACAGAAAATTAACAGTCTCAGTTTTATATCTTCTGTGAATAACATCTGCCTTATTACAGGGAGCACAACATCACTCTGCTGCCCTGACGCACCGTGTTCCTTTGTATCTTCAGTTTGTTTCATGGTGGATTGAATCAGTGCCATTCTCTGGATTGTATTATGATGTTTATTAGCAAGGAAAAAAATTATTTGGGTTTCACCACTTCTCAGCTTAAGCTTACTTCTCCACTTAAACTACACTCACTGATGACAATGAGATTTAAAGTAAAACAATAATGTTCTTCCACCCTGGAGCATTTGTTTTTAGTCTAAATAATTCATTGAAACACAGATTCTATTTCACAGTTGCTGCCATGAGTCTTTTTTACTTTTTAAATAACAAATGGTATTTTTGAGAAGTGGTTTACATGACGGAAAGTCACTCCCATTCTTCTTCATCCAAGCAGCATGAATTATTGTGCTGGTTTTGGCTGGGATAGAGATAATTCTCTTCACAGTAGCTAGGATGGGGCTGTGTTTTGGATTTGTGCTGAAAACAGTGTTGGTAACACAGGGATGTTTTCATTATAGCTGAGCAGTGCTTACACAGAGTCAACCAAACTGACCAAAGGGATATTCCACACCATATGACGTCATGCTCAGCATATAAAACTGGGGGAAGAAGAAGGAAGGGGGGGACATTTGGAGTGATGGCGTTTGTCTTCCCAAGTAACCATTACACGTGCTGGAGCCCTGCTCTCCTGGAGATGGCTGAACACCTGCCTGCCGAGGGGAAGGAGTGAATTAATTCCTTGTTCTGCTTTGCTTGTGTGCGCAGCTTTTGCTTTACCTGTTAAACTGTTTTTATCTCAAGCCACGAGTTTTCTCACTTTTACTCTTCTGATTCTCTCCCCCATCCCACTGGTGGGGGGCAGTGAGCAAGCAGCTGTGTGGTGCTTAGTTGCCAGCTGGGGTTAAACCACAACAATTATGTATAAATAAATGGAAAATGCATACATTTTAAAAAGAACCAGGACTTTCCACAGTAGCACTCCTCCTCAACAGAAGACGAGCATCTCCATCTCCCCACCTGCACCTGCGAGGGAACAGACCTTCCTCCCTTTGCTTTTTTCTTCTCTCCTGGCATAGGAACAGCCAAACTTGCAATGTCCCTGAGGAAGACAAAGCAACTGCTGCTCTTACCTGGAAAAAAGTAGGAGGTGATGGTGGGGAGGAAGGAGTGCTGCTGAGAGGCCTTGCTAATAGCTTAGTAGGTTTGTGTAACAAGCACAAGCATTCTGCATAGCAGAAATGCACATCTAAGAGAAGACATAAGATTTGCTAATAGTGTAATGAGTGTAATTAACCTTGTAACAAATTAATATATAATTTGAAATGTTTGCCAACTAGGTAACAATGAGGTTTTGGCATTGAGTGTCCCTGAATGCAGATTATATTTTTTAAGATACTTAGGAAAATTGATGTTTGACAACTCTGTGACAGCTGATACTGTAACAGTGGAGTGATGTAAATGCAGTGTTAACAAGCACTCGATATTTTGAAAAAGATCTAATTTGCAATTATCACTTACAGGAGCACATGTAAGTTGGATAGGTTAAGGCTAGCCACATGCTTTGAGATGTAATTGCAGGAGCTGCTTCCACAGGATAAGATCTCTGCTGTCATGTGTTTTATTCTGGACAAGCCAGAGAGACTGAGTGTATTTAGTTAAAAAGCTTACTTGATTTTAGTAACAAAAAGCATCTAGTATGTATCAGGTTGTTTCTACTGTGAATACAGACAGCATTTCCTTTCATAATTTCCATGTGGCTGGTCAGTAGGATGAGAGCCCAGGTAAAGGATGGCTCTTTATCTAGACTGTCTTTAACTACCAGTCATGGGCAGTTAATACTTAGGTTGCCTGGTGGGCAGGATTTTCAGAATATACTGAGTTAATTTATTATCTCAGATGGGACAATCAAAACTTGAGACTGTCAAAATCACTGGATTCAAAATAACTTTCCAGTCATGGGAAAGTCTGAACCTTGTACACACATCTATGGGTCCATCTGCACAAACTGAAGCTGGTAAATCAATTTCCATGAAAGCTGCAAAATAGTATTAATACAGATGAAAACCACAGTTAACCAGAAACAGCAGTAAATTAAAGAAAAACTTATGCAAATAAATTGGAATGAGCTTGACTGTACCTGCATGTTTTTCCTGAAGTTATAACACTAAAATATTGATCTCCCAGTTTCCATAACAATGTGTCAGTGGTACTCACAGAAAGCAAAAAGACCATCATTTTCTCTCAGTAAAACAAATTCCCAAGGAAACAAGGACAGATGGAGGAAATCAGAAATGTCCTGAAACTACTCATTATTTAGGGATGGGAGAACTTTGCAAGTTTTACGGGGCTGGTTTGAATAAACACCTAAACATCTGAAGTCTCATTTGTGTCTTATTCAAACCGCCGCAGCTCTCAGGTGTTAGTACCAACACAGCTTTCCATCTTCCCATTTATTCTTCTTAAAAGTATCCCAGTCGGCGCTGGTTCACTCCCCAGCTCAGACTGCCCCTCTGCTACAGGTTAAGGAAATGACTGATCCCCTCTGCTCAGAGCTTTAGAGGCCACTTCTGAAATACTTTTGGGCCTTCCCATACAAGAGAGGGATTGAGAAGGCAGAGCAAGTCCAGCAGAAGGTCCCTGAGAGGTCTGAGGAGCTGGGGCATGTGATGTGTGAGGAGAGACTGAGGACTCTGGGATTGTCCATCCTAGAGAAGGGAAGGCTGAGGAGGAATGTGGCACCTTGCCAATGAGGGGCTATAAGGAGAAGGAGCCAGGCTCTTCTCAGAGGTGCATGATGGCCCTATGCTGCAACAAGGAAATTCTGGTGGATACATGGGGGAAAAACCAAATCACCCTTGAATATGTGCCCAGAGAGGCTGTGGAACCGCTGTCCTTGAGGGTTTTCAACACTCAGGGTGGCCAGACCCTTGGTGTAACTTTGAAGTGAGCTCTGCTCTGTGCAGGATGTTGGACTGGATGAACTGTAGAGGTCCTTTCCAACCTAAACTGCTCTGTAATTCTATGATTGTATTCCTGATACACTTCAGCAGATACTTTCCTCTTCCTCAACTTTCTGTCATAAGGCTCAGTGGAAAGACCCAGCAATGGGAAAGCTGACTGAGGCATCCCTGCACACCAGGGGCAGGACAACAGCCTCCCTTAGAAGAGCTGTATGGCACTCGCAGAGGCGATCAGCTCCGGTGCAGGCGTGCCCCGCAGCGGAGCGGCGGATCGCGGCGAGCGGGGGGTTTCCTGAGCCGGGGAACCCACAGGGGAGCGCAGGGACCCGCCGGGAGCCGGCCGCTGCCACCGGGGCGGCGGGCGGCG
>NW_008825167.1:8062751-8064542 GCF_000699105.1 Pygoscelis adeliae
GGTCCCAAAAATGATCAGGGGGATGGAACACCTCTCCTATGAAGAAAGTCTGAGAGAGTTGGGGTTGTTCAGCCTCGAGAAGAGAAAACTTTGGGGACACCTGATTGCAGCCTATCAGTACTTAAAGGGGGCTTATAAGAAAGATGGCGGCAAACTTTTTAGCAGGGCCTGTTGCAACAGGACAAGGGGGAATGGCTTTAAACTAAAGGGGGGGTAGACTAAGACTAGATATAAGGAAGAAATTTTTTATGCTGAGGGTGGTGAAGCACTGGCACAGGTTGCCCAGAGAGGTGGTGGATGCCCCATCCCTGGAAACATTCCAGGTCAGGTTGGACGGGGCTCTGAGCAACCTGATCTAGTTGAAGATGTCCCCGCCCACGGCAGGGGGGTTGGACTAGATGACCTTTAGAAGTCCCTTCCAACCCAAACTACTCTATGTTTCTATGATTTTCTTCTTCCCACCTGGCTCGATGCAGTCTTTGCAACCTTCAATGACAAAGAGCAGACATGTCAGGGGGATTCATTTGTTTGTTTTTTTCCACACAAGCTGAAAGAAAGCCAACATTAGCTGCTAGGACTTAACATTTTTTAACACAGGTTAGTGTAGAGGCAGGAGTCAGAGTCCAGGGTTAAGAAGTTTCTTGCTGGGCACAGGGAAGCCACAGTCGCATCCCCGCTGTATGCGGTGCAGCAAGCAGCTTGCCCCGGGTCCTAGCCCTTTGTCGGCTTCCTTCACCCTCACTTAAATGATAATGCTTTTTTCTTTAAATAAAAAAGCCCAACAAGATAGCAATAAGGTATTTATACATAATAAAATTGCAATCCAGACAATAATTGTATTTTGTCTAATTTTCAATGTCATATTAAACAGTGATAGTACTCATTAGGGGAAAAAAAATTCCACTTGCTGTTGAACCCAAAATGAAAATTTAGTTACTAATCTCTGCACCTGTGTCTCAAATCTCATGTGCACTCAGTGCACAAACGTTCAGTTCAGTCATTATGATGTTTATAAAAGACGAACTATTCTTGAGCAATTTCTCTAATGTATGAGCTTAAGAAGAGCTTTATTCAATGTCAACATAAACTACACACTGCCTGAAAGATGTGAAATGCCACTCCTCCAGACTGCACGCACTGGAGCGTGCACTTTCCTTAAAGCTTGTGGCCTGGTAACATCAAACAGATTTGTCCTATAAAGTGATGCTTTACTGAATTTGGGCCTGATTCAGGGTACATCTCTTGCCCTACTTATTCAGTGGATTGTAACATTTTTATTTCTAATACTGTTGATCTCGGAAGACTAACACGAAGAAGTGATATTGAAAGGGTTGCATATATGAAGCCTGGGCTCCAGAGGACTCTGTATCTTGTCAGGGTCACAGCAGCTCGTCACAGCTCATCGGGCTGGGGGTAGCAGGAGCCACAGCATGCATGTGTGGAGGAAGCAGAGGTCGAGGAATCAGCTCTGCACAAATAATGTAAGTCACCTGGCTGTGACACTGATGCATAATAGGTAAATAATGAGCTAAATGTCCTGTTTCATGACAATTGGAAACATACATTGCAAACTGAATCCAGCACAACCTTTTACTTCTCTGGCTGTCAACTGGAAGTGCTTTATTGATCATATAAATGTAAAATGGTACCTATAAGACATTAGCATAGGAAGAGGTTATGGCTGCTTGGGGTAGCTGGAATGACTGCTTTTCTCAGCTCTTTAGCCACTCATTATTTTGGACACTCATTTGATTAGCTGATTGCACAGGGAAGAAGGCATGAAGGTTTCCC
>NW_008825167.1:8064590-8073575 GCF_000699105.1 Pygoscelis adeliae
GTGGGGGTAAAACTGTTCAAATCTGAATTCTTATACAGCCCAAATGACAGTTCCCAAAACCCCTTCTAAGTAACTGCATATAATCAGATTTTTCTTAGCTTTTTTACAGCTGTGTTTTCCCTTCTATTTTTACTGAAGTTCATCAGGCCAGGGGTAAAGAAAAGGGTCTAGTGATGAGTAAACTATACTTAAGCATTGTTGAGAACCAAACCTTAACACCTAATCCTGCTGGGGCTACCCAACACCTCTGTGCCAGCATCCTCCTTTCCTCTCCTCCCTCCATTCCCAGGTTTGGTCCCAACAACCTGTGCAAGTGTGGGAGGTTTTGATCCTGGGCAGGAGTGAGGAAGAGGGGACACAGCATTCACTTCCCAAATCAGAGGGAGAGGCTGGTTACAGCAAGGATTGGGATCGGGTGTTTTAACGTGTGTCTTTGGCACAGGACTCTGCTGTGAAACCCGGCAGGAGACACTGAAGACCCATCTTTTGTCAAGGGGTGCAGATGGGCAGGAATCTAACTTTAAAACAAGACACTTCACATTGTCAAATCTCTGTTTCAAAAATAGTTTCTGCATCCCCCTTTGCTACACTGATGGAGTGGACTGCAAAGTGGCTGTTGTGTACCGGAGCAGAGCTAGTCGCAGTCCCTAGTGCCGGGGACTCCTCATCTCTGTAATTTCCCTTGAATGAGCAGAGGACATGGGCATACTGTTTAAAAAGGTGTTGGAGTTAGGCTCTGTTTGTCTTTAAGAGCCTTCTAATTTATTTGTTTGTTTATTTATCTCACGATCTTGTGCTTCTCAAACAAGAGCTATGGAAACACTTTTCCCATTTATTAGCCTTGTCTAACCATTTTGAGAACTGCTCCGTAGATTGTATCTGTTGCAGTGAATTACTTTCCTCAATTATTAATTTCTGCCATCAATCACACTTTATCTTTTTCACAGCTGAAGAAATATCTTGTCACTTCTTGTATGGAATATTACATGAATTAAATTTGATTTATACTGTTATATATTATGTTCAGTTAAATTTAATACACAGGGTATAATTTTCACTTCTCAAAGCCTTAGGAATAAAATCAGATATATTTTCACTGGTAAATGATAGGTTAAGAAGAACCTCCACAACATTAGGCGTAAAGAAAGCAAACACCGTGATTCCTCTCATTGGTTTGTGACAGCCAAGATACTGAAGCTCAGAGATACTGTTGGTAATTCTCATGATAATTTAAACTATTGTGCATTATACTCTCACTTTATCACTCACCACAATGACTGTGCTGGAGTAAAGCACAACTTTATTTTGACTGCAAAACACAAGCGTTTTTTTAGAATTTGACTTAGGTTTTTCACTGCATTCTTTTCTTCCTTTCTCTCCTTCTCCACTCCTACAACGGAATCTCCATGTTTATATTTGTATTTTTCCTTCTTCCTGAGATTTCCTACTGAGGGAACATATAACCTTTTTAAAATCTATGTCTGGACACAGAGAGGAATCGCCATTAACATCAGTCTCATGTTCAGTCTACCATTATGAATTCTGTCAGCTTCTCCAGCTACTCAGCCCTTGGATTTGAGGATAGAAAGCAAAGTATGAATACAGAAGAAAGGCAACAAAAATAGCTCAATGACACAAACTGTTATATGATAATATAGGAAAACTTTGTGCAAATGAATGGCTAAAATAGAATACTTTGGAACTCGAGGCAACTGCAACAAGAATTGTACAGCTGAGATGAGAATCTTGGCATATCTATACTTCTCTTTTTGTCAAGATATTGCTGACTGATGCAAAAGACAAACAGAATATGGGCACTATCATTCTCACAGATTTCCATACTTACTGGCCACTGCCTAAAAGCATTTTTGCTTTGAGATGGGGATGCAGCTGATCGTTCTGGCCCAAGGCAAAGAACCCCTTGAGGTTTCTTCCTTTCAATTAGATTTCTTTCCCCAAAGGAAGAAAGCAAAGTTTGACATCCTCCTCAGACACTACATATTAAAGAGGAAACATCATTTCTTGGGACTGTACCTTAAAAAAAAAGTGATGATCTCTGGGAAGAGTTTCATCCTGTTGGTGTGTCTTATGCATAAGCACAACTCCACTGGCACCTTGAATCCCATGGGCCCGTGAAGGGACACACCAGGAACTTTTGGTCCCTTTGACACTTTTGCTGAGCCCTTTCAGATGTGGTTCTTGCTGAATCTTCCCCAAGGAGCTAAGCCACAACATCACCGCAGTATCTAGGTATGCATCCTCATGTGTAAAGCAATTTAAGATCCTTGGAATAAATGTGTTACCCAAAGATGGCTTTTAATTATTGTAGGTTGGAGTTTTGTTTTCTGTCATTATAGTATTTACATAAAATTAGAAAAATCTTTGCATAATGATGCCTACAGATGAAATTATCTGTAGAGTGGGAAGATTAAATGGTGAAGAGCCAATCCATTAAAGCCAAATGAAGGAAACTTGCAGGTGATAATGGAATTAAGGAGTGGAAAAAAGAAACATTTTTATATGGCAGTAACGGGTTGCAGTAAAATCCCACCTCCCCTTCCAAAATACTGAATAGGGAAAAAATCATGAAGGCTATGAAATAGCTGTCAGAAAATTCAGTCAGTTAATATGCTTCTAGAGAAATAAAGAAAACAACATTATTGCATGAGTGCTCACTTGTTCCTTTCATAGAGATCTGCAAAATGTAATCATGATGCTCAGAATAAAGACTTTCATGAAGGTAACACATACAGAAACAGAAACAATGTGTGGGGTGGAAGAAGGTATGACATGGTTAAAAGCCACTGTGAAAAGGAGATAACACCATGACCCATTTAAAATCAAATCGCCTACTGAAAAGATGTGACAAAAATGAGTAAACAAGCAGCAAGAGGGTATTTTAAACAAAACAGTACCACATAAAGGTTAAACAACATATGGTGTGTATCAGGCAGCTGCTTATTGAAGTGGGGGTAAAATAGGGTGATCGATCATATAGATCTGAAAAGAATTGCAACAGGGGAAAACTATGAGGGAAATTAAATGTGCTTGTTATAAATTAATTATCTCAAAATACATTTTAGACAGAGTTAATATTTTTGTTACTTCCATCTAACAGATGGTATGGGATAAAAATAATGTAGTCACCTCACTAACACACAACCTAGTCAGATGCGATTGGCAATATCTACTTTTTAAAACTGTACTCTTCCAAAAGAAAAATGTAGGCTTTTATACTGCAGCTCATGAGCCTCAGTAACCCCTAGGGAAATCCAAAGCAGGGTTTGTACTCATGCATAGCCCCCAAAAGACAGTAATATCATGTTTCCATGGTACAGGAGAGCAAAGAATCAGGAAGTTGGAGAGAGGGGGTCTCTGTGCCTGAATCATAAATTAAGAGGAACATCTGGTAGCATCTGGGAGCTCTTGGAGGAACATCAAAATTAATTGTGTAAGTGACTAATGCTGATCCCACAAGCAGGCTGTACAAACAGTACATGTTATGAGCCTTCAGCTCTTGGAAAGTGAGTTTGGTGAGGTACCAGACCTCAGGATGGTACCTCACACCACAGCCTGTCCTATTGATTACTATTCCCAGCTTTTGTTTAATATGACATATTACATGACCTTTTAAAATTCAGGATTTAACTCAATTACTTCATACCAGAGCACTGAGTATTATCTATCAACAGATTTTTCTTACTAGGAGTGAACCTGTTGCTCATAGTTGTTTGGCAATAGTATACATTAAAAAAAATGCCTACAGAGTTCCACAAACTTCTCCTATAATCTTTTATTCTTTGCATACTTGTGCTTCAGCTCACTGACTTACTCACTTCTCAAAAAACTGGTATATTAGAGGAAAAAACATTCTCAGTCTTCTGTGGAGTAAAACGTATGTGCGTGGAACAACCAGTCTGTGGAAAGAAACAAGCTCTCATGCACCTCAGGTTCCAGCTTTTACTGAACTGCAAGTATTTTTCAAGTGCCTGGAAAACTTCATTTTTACTATGGCAAGTGCTATTGTTTACAGTCTGTATATATACACACAAATATGTATTTTGTAGTCCTCTAATTAAATAAGTTTGTTATGAAGTTTTCTGTTTTTCATTCCAGCTACAGTGTTAAGACAACTGTTGAAGATCAGTGGCATTTTCAATATGAAGATATAACTGGAAAGTCTGTATGGGTTTTTTTACCCCAAACATATAAACATATATATTTATTTTGAACAATCAAGTGTAATTTTTGGTCAATTCATACATTTGTTTTTGGCTTTTTTTAAATGTGTTATTTTGATTGAAAAGCATTTCAGAATCATAGAATATGGGTGGTCTGATTCATGAGGATGGAAAAAACATTTGACACCTATAAATTTCACTGCTTCCAGAGCAGAGCAACATCAGCCTTGTGACCAAAGCTATCTGTAAGGGGAACTACAATCATGCCACTCATTACAGAGAAACCCTTATAGAGAAAAGATACAAAACTGAACGGGGATCTATATTTGATGACAAATAAAGATGTATCATGTTTGATAGAACTTTTCCACAGGTTGGTTTGTTACTATGTCTTTCCCAAGTTCTAACTCATAGTAGTAATTAGTATTGATGCCCATCATAGCACCCAGTAATTAAGATTTTGTAGAACTGAGCACTATACTTTCTGGAAGCATGATATTTTTACCACTAATCTATTCTGCTACAAAAACCACAGACCATTTGGAATCTAATTTGATACTTCAAGTTCTTTAGAATGAGTTCTGTTTTATAAAATCAACAAGGAAATGTTCATAACAAAGTCCTTTTCTTTTTTCTTTTTACATTTCTTTTCTGTCCTGAGGCAGCTGCTTGTGAAGGCATAGATTAGTGTCAAGTTCAATGTTTTTGGTATTTCACAGGCTGCAGTTCAGATCTTCAGAGCTTTTTCTCTCTCAACATTCTTGCATTTTCATCCAAGTTTCCCCTCAGTCATGGATCAGTGAAACGTTAGAATTCCTCATGAGACAGAATTACTTATTTCCAACTGCATTCCTAATTTTTTTGCAGGTATCTGAATGAGTGGATTGATTTCCCAACTGTGTTGCTCCCAGCAAAATCATTGCGGTGTGTAGTGTCACTAGTATGTTTGAAATCCTGGGATCTCCTTCGGGTATGGAGTTATATGCCAATTTTCAGGGTTCAATTTTTTTCATGAGCTCAGTTCTCGTCTATATGAAACATTAGGAGTTAAGGGAGGCTTTCTTGTTAGCAAAGCTGCAAACGGCAATGGAGCTGGAATTTCAGGAAGAGGTAACCTGAAAATGCAAAACACTCTTACAAAAGCAGCTTGTTCTCCAAAGTTAAAGATCCCTTGGCATTGCCCAATTCAGAGTGAGATATATCAGGTTCCACCTCTGAGGGGTTTTGTTTGAGCAGAATTTGGAAGTAAACTGGGGCAGGGTTCATGTATACCAGTCACTGCTTCTACATCCTAAAGCTCCCAGCATTATTTTTTACTGGTGGCAACGAAGTACTGTCAATTAAATGAAGCCTCAGCTGAAAACTTGTCATAAATCTTTGCTATGCAAGGGTGCTGGAGATGACTAGCTCAAGAAGGTGCCTCCTGGGGTGATATTTTTTTAAAAAAGGAAATGCCTCACAGTCATTTCCATTTAATAATCAAATGGAGGCAACACTTCATTTATTCTCCTTCTGTTTGAATCTTTGTACTGGCTTTTGCATAATTAATTGAGAAAATACAGTAAAGGATTATTGAGTCAGTATTCCTTTTCAAGGTAGACTTGTGTTTTTGTTTCCTTATGGGACAAACAGAGGTTTTTCTTTCCATTTCATATTCATGTGTTGCTTCTTTAAAGCTCAGGAGTGGATGCACACATGCATGAAAGTAAATTCATAAGCATGAACAAATCAGAAACACTCAGATCTGAGGCATCTCAAATTTAAATAATTCTTATTCAGCTGCTGCAATTTTTTCTCCCTTAACCATATTTCTGCTGCTTATAACTACTAGCGAAGTCTCTTAAGAACTACTGTAATTGCTACCTTCTGAATCCTGTGGGTTTTAAAGACAATGTGACATCTATTATTATTACAATATAACATCAATTATTATTATTATTACCATTGTTCTGTGGTAAAAGGAACAGCAAGTTTGATTTGGCTTTGAATGGCCAGATTAAGAATTCATAACAGCAAAATATCAGAAATTAGCAGGAAGACAAGAGCTCTGATGTACTTTCCAAGCACCTCATCAGGCTTTTCCAGCATGAATCACTGATTCCATCAAGCTGGAGCTGTGAGAGGGATGCAAAATTCCCAGTGCGGGAGCCGCTTTCCCTGTAAAGGGTGGAGAGTGTCTGCTGCAAAGTCGCTACTGCAGGAACAAGAGCATTTCCATACTTTGCTTGGCACAGAAGTTGCAAGCATGTCTACCATTTGGTTCGCCAGACTAGTGGCAAGGTGAAGTTTTTTGCAAAAATCACTTCTCACGTCTGCAAACTTTCTCCTCTTCATAATCATTTGTTGTTCATAAATTTCTGCTTTCATTTCTCTCTCTCTCTGTCTTCTACATTTCAGCTAGGCTGTCAGTTGGAAAGAAAAAAATCTTGATATGCTCTTGCCCTACAGTAATTCACCTGGAGCTGTCTATGGAAGACATTAAGTCAGATTGTGCTATCTTGGCCAGTTTTGCTCACAGCATGTGCTGTTGTTTAATGCTTCAACATAGAATCTCACTGATCCTTTTCTTTACCTCCTAGCCACACTCGCTTGGAAATGACTCACAGAAACATGTGGTGGGACAGGTAAGTAGGCTTTTACAAGTGGCACCTCTTTATCACTATCGGCAAGGCTGACGGGGACCAGGCTGTCACCTCCTGATAGCTCTTGTTTGGACCAAAAGAGGTTACTTACAGTTCGACAACCTGTCATCTTCAATCAGCTGTAAACTGGCATTTAATTTAAGGATGGGGCTAAAAGAAAAACCTAGGTAGAAATACACAGAACATAAATCCCTAAATACCTCTGTGTTTGCAAGATGAGCACAGTCTCTGTTGATAGCCTGGCCAAGTCCTCTTGTCTGTACCTTGTCATTATCTCTCCTTTGAATAGGTGCCATTAGTATACACAGAATTTTTTATTTTTTTAATTTTTTTTAGCTATGGGGAGACACAATGGTAAAATGGACTCCATGCTGACACAGTATGACTTTTTTATCATTGTTGTTGTGTATGATGGCCAGTCCTATGGGATGCTTATAAGGACCATAGAGCGAATGGAAGTTGTCCTGAAGCCTTGTTTTCCAGTGTTTAGTAGGTGTTAGTAAACTTAGTTTGACACCAAGAGTTGACTGTTGTGTTTGTTGTTACTTTAGCTATTGGATACAGAGAAATCCTGGAAAAACTGGTGTGGAAACGTCTGTAAAGATTTGAAAGAAGACCAACCAAAGACATCAGCTGGGGCAGTTCCATCAGTGATTTTTCCATTAACCCAGTGCCCAGACCTCAGAATCATGTTAGCAAAAACAGGGAAAAAAGTGACAATATGCCTTCCCCCAGAATGGGGAAGCTTGCAGTGCTTCTCCTCTCTGCCCACAAAGAGAAAATAACCAAAGAAACATGTTCTTTTGGAAACAGAACCCAATTTCCACAAATGCCAACATGATGCTTTTCCTGGGCATCTATTAATGTCCAAACAGAAATTGATGGAAAAGGAAATAAATTTAAAAAAATTATAGAACTAATTTTCATCATAAAAGGATTATCTAAGGACGACTGTTACATGTCTTGGGACAAGATAGCCCTCCTCTAGATTATTTTGAGATTTTTTTTTTAGAATGGCTTTTTAAAAGAACATTTATGTGTGCAAAAAAATAGGAAACATATCGACTTGCTCATACCAAGTCAGTATCTTTCTGAGCACAGAATTCAACAGTCTAGTGTGGTTATGTGTGGTCAGTTCATCAGAGGTCATGAGCAATATCTGAAATATATACTTTGGCATTCTTCAGGGAAAAGTATTTCCATAAGTAGTGTAATTCTAAGTAGATGTCACAGCCAAATTGTTCAGAAATGTTCTGAAAGCATTCTCTATTCTTCCTCAATTTTCTGTTGTATCTGACCTATACATATCTCTTCGATTATTTAAAAACTAATAGAAGACAGAAATTCCTTAGAGTGGTGTCAGCTCTGTAATGAGGCTCAGTGTCCGCTAGGATTAATTTTATGATTGCAGGAAATACTCTGAGAACTTTTTTGAATTTCAAAGTGACAATTATTTCAAAAAATATGATAGATATCCAACCTCTAACAGATTAGCATGGGAATGGATAGCCAGATAATTTCAATAGTTTTCCAGACCAGAAAGGACCACTCTGCTTGCTTAGTCTGAAGTATGTAATACATGCCATAAACTTTAATTTGGTGACTAGTGCATCATATAAAATATTTTGCCCAAACATTTTGTTCTTTACAGAAACATCTAATTCTATTGATCATTCAGGTTTTTGAAACACGTATAAAGATTGGGCGGAAGGGCAGATGGAGGAGAAGTGCTGGAGCTTAAAAGTTACATCTGCGTGTCTGCGTATCCATACACACACAGCTGTATGTATCATCTCAAACAAGTATAAATGTGTGTATATGTATATATATACATTTATATCAGTGTGAAGGGAAAACACCATCATAATCCATGTGCACATCAAGGCATGAATTACCCTCTTCTGCTACAGCCTCCAGCTTTTCTCCTCCAAATTTCCATTATTTTTCTGCATTTTTCATTGTACCCTGGTATTTGCAGAAGTTCATTATTACAGCTGGTTTGAAAGGAAAGAACAGTTCCGAGATAAAACATTATTTCATTGGAATTTGTTGATTTACCCAAGCTGGTGTGTTTGATACAGATCGGTGCATTTCAGACAAATTCAGATGGTGGTGGTGTTTCTGTCAGCTTCTCCTCCTGGCACCCTGACAGTCACGTCCCT
>NW_008825167.1:8073612-8096652 GCF_000699105.1 Pygoscelis adeliae
CAGCAGACACCGTAATTCCTGCCGATGCCCAAGGCAGACATCATGACTCCCACGGTCTTTTATAGGAGAAAAATCACCGTGATTGCTTTGGATCTGTGACCTCACATCTTTTCATGGAAAATTTCAAACTTCAGCTTTTCAGTTATGAGCTGGCAGTTAAGCAACACCTGAAGAATCATGAATCTGGGGTGAGTGATATCTTTTTCCATGTAGTTCTGCTCCTCATGAGATACCTCTGCAGCTAAGATAGTATATCTGAATATAATCTGGATCCCTACAAAGCTTCTCTAGCACATTTCTCCTAACGTGCAAATGAATAATTTGATTGTAGTATTTTATCTGAAACTTTTATTCCCTTTTTTTTTAGCAGATGTCATTAAGATTTCTTAAGTGATATTTGCTTTAACTTAATATTCCAATTTGTGTTCAGAAAAACAAAGAACAAGGCCATCAAAACCTGGATGAAACAAAGAATGCTTTAAGCAAACTATTGTCAGAACAAAAACCAAAGAAACAAAATACAACAACAAAAAAACCAGAAAAATGCTGGAGCCCAAGAGAAAATTGATTTCAAGTAACAAATTTGTAGAAGTGTCTCACAACTTTATATTTATTTGAAAAAAATATTTAGAACTACAGCTGGCTATACCTGCATGACACTGCTTCAGCTGAAGTACTCTGCAAAGCATGCTATATCTTTTTTAAAAAGTAGACAGTAGAAAATAAATAAGCGTTACAATATGCTATGGGAAACATCCCTTCAAAGCTACTAAAGAAAAGAATTTCCATTTCTCAGACTCAGTGGACATATCACACATTTCATCTAAGATGAAAGAACACATATCTTTGAGGAATAAAATAAACATTGCTAAATGAAAGCTTCCAACAGTTACTGGAACATCCCCTGTGTTCCAGTAAGCTAGGATCTGAGTTTCATCACTTGTTTCACAACAATCTGCTGAGAAATTACTAAAAAGATATTCCCTATTTTTTAGACCAACACATTCTCCCTGACATAAAATGCAAAGCAGCAATGACAGTTTCTTATGCAACAAAAGGAAAAATGGTGAAAACAGAAGGTGCTGTAGATAAGCTGACAACATCCCACCATATTGCTTGTAATACTGAGTCCCACCCAGCTGGAAGAACTCCTCTTAACATCATAGGTGAAACTTTGGGTGGATCTGATCTATTTTCCTTAATTTCAATAAAAGTTCGGTAGGACCAGTGCATTAACTAAGTTAAAAAGATTAGAATCAAAAAGTTTTTTCTTCCTAAATACAGAATGGCTTCTGATTGTCACATGGGTTTTAACTTTGAAAACAGTTCCTTTTTGTTGAAAATTGATTTTTGGAGTAAGTCTTTTCATGCCTGTCAGAGTTTTATGTCTTCAGAGGAAAAATCAACACACTTCCCTCTTGCAGTTCTTAATAAGACAGCCTTGACAACTGGAGATTCGAGAAAATCTTCAATGGTTGTGAACAACTAATAACCAGGAAGGAGTCGCGTTCCTGGAATAACCTGACCTCCTTTGCAAATGGCATCTTGTTTTAATGCAGTAGTGCCAACTGTTCATTCTCTTTACTTTTTAAAGAATAAAATTCTTTCTCAGGATTTTATCTGAATGTAAAATAAGCATTACTCCCTGTTCTACTTTGTATTAAGATATTAAAAAATGTGGCTGTTTTAAAAACGCAGGTTTGAACAGCAGAGAGGCTCAGTCTTGACTATGATGAGTAAGTTAACTATGTGAAAAGTTTGGTTTTAAACACATGGACAAATGTATCTCTGCCCTGTTTTGGAAAAGCTAAGTGAGGAAAAGAAATCATGCTCTTCCATACATGATATGTGTTTTTGAAATGTCATTACAACAGGTCCCCAGCTGGAAAAGAAAGAGCAAGGCACAAGGTACAGAAATGCCCATGAATACTAAAAAGTTCACTGTAAAAAAATGCAATGTGAAAGAAACTGGAGGTATTAACTTCCAGACTAGAGTTTTGCAGTTCCCTGAATATATATGTAAAGGACGTTAAAGCACATAACTGTTTATCTCAGAAAAACTTTGCTTAGTATATAATAACTTCACAGTTTATTGTAAAGGAGAATTGTTATCTGTTTATTCTTTTACACCACATTCATCACGGATACCTTGTGATGTGTCACAGAGGCAAGTGCCCTAGGGTGGCAAGGAGTATTTAATTACCTGAGTACAACAATGAAGTACCCCTGCAGTGTGTATCTGGGGCCTTTTAGGGCAAAATGGTTCTAATTTCAGAAAACATGAGTGTAAAGCAAATATTAGAATAAACTAAAGTCACTAGCAAATGAAAGCTAATTTTTCAGTATATCTATGTATGAAATGGTCATTTTGCTACACCTAGAGGCAACAGATGATTTTTTAGGCCACTCTTGGCTGATGACATAGGTGACTGAGTGACTGAGTGAGTGAGCCAGAGTCCTTTCCTCTTCTAGGAGTGGAAGGAGTGTTGGTGGAAGGTCATTGATGAAACAGCATACAGCAAATGACCAGCTGGTTAAATCCAAGGACTAACAAAGCCCATGACAAAATTTCTGTTGACATCAGCAGGTCTTGAATGGTCTTTGATGGACCTCAGAAGGGATGATATTTTAAATTGGGATGATATTAAGATGAGCCTTCATGAAGAGAAATGTGGCAAAGGTTGGACTGCCTTTGTAAAGGTCTTATTTTTCTTCAAGTCATAAAGTTGCATTTTAGCTAAATCTCACCACCTTCCACATTGCTTATACAGAATCTGTAACCCATCCCAAAACTCAGCTCGAGGGGTGATCCGTGCTCTCTCTTCCCTTCATTACATGCTGCAGCTGGTACACTGAACCATTCTGGGTGCTGCTGAGAGAGGTCCACACTAATTTTTCAGACTTACAAAATACTCTTTTGTTCATTAGTTCTTAACCCTTGTGACAAAATGGCCTCTGTATCCTGCTACAGTTGAAATTGCTACTAACAGGAAGCCAGAGAAATTCAATGATAGCTGGAGCAGGTTTAAAGGCACTTCAAACTCCAGTCATCTGTCCTTTGCTGCTCTTCTGCAGAGGAGGATTCATGATGCTGCTGCTTTACAAGCTAGAGCTGGAGACCAGAGGTGAGAGCAATTTGTTTACAGCCCCAGTTTTTCCAACAAACATTTGGAGCCATTTAATACCAGTTCAGTAGGATTTCAAGCTGTTGCTGTTAATAGCAGGTCTGGCGACTTGAATGTAAATGTTAATCTTTATGGCGGTAAATTTAACTATGGAAGTGTTGTCCAACCTTAATGGGAATCTAAAGCCCACATCTTTGCACTGAAAACATCCATGAGAATTTGCAGAAGGCAGGGAAAAGCTTAGAGGTAGCAACAAAAGGAGGATTTTGTGTGAAATACAATGACTTCTGGCCAATTCACAGATGGAGCAAGGAAAAAAAAGATTATACTGAAAGAGATTATTAATGAGGGCTGAATCTCATAAGGTTCACCTGCAGGTTTAGAGATCATCTCTTGTTCTTGTCAGCTCTCAGAAGCTCAAACACTTCTGCAGAGCTCAAAGTATATAACACGCTGGAATTTTACAATTAGTCTCAGAAACAACAGCCTGTCTTTTCAATTTCCAGTGCTTCCTAACTTTAGCTGGGATGAAATGTCATTGGAAAAGCTTCTCTTATGTTACTCCATTTCAATGCATGCCCTCCTGCAGCAAGACTGGCGTGTGACAGGTTTCATTTCATTCGAAATTTTAGGGTGTGACTTTAAATTTTAAAAATCTTTAAACCTAAAAGGTTGCACACAATTGTCTGGGCCTGATTTTGCTCCCATTTTAGTCTTTCCCTTGGAAAACTTCTCTCCTAGTTAGTGTCAGAGAAGACCTTTGGAGCTGGTTTTCCCTTCTCTACTTCAATTCTTTACTTGGAAAATTTGGTGCCAGTAATGTGGAAGGTGATTATCTGGTTAACAAGAAGGAAAAAGGCCTATGAGCTGACAGACAAATACAGATATTGATGAGACCATGTGGGCAAACACCAAGAGCAGAAAGAGTCACAAATACAGGAGCGGCAAAATACAACCACAAACCTGTCCTTAGGAGGTGGGGGATGGTCCAGCTGCCTAGCTTAAAAGGAAATTACAAAATAAAGATGATCTGTGGTGTGTCTCCATTCCTGGAAAATTTAAGGATCATTTTTTTGCATCTTGTATTGAGTGGTCAGCAGTAAAAGGGTTTAACACATATTTCCTGCATTTTGACCATGATTTTAACAGATTCTTTTCCAAGTATGTAATTACAATTATCATCTGTGTATGACTAGAATATGCAGAAATGAAGGGTGAGATGATTCAGAAAATTAGCACCTGAAAATGCAAATTGGTCTTAAATCAAATGCTGTTAGGGACAAATCCTTCGCTACTTACGTAGTCAAAAGTCCCTGTTAAATGCCTTTTTTTTTTCAGTAGGTTTCAGCCCCTTAAGTGTAAATGTACACAGAGGAAAATCTTTCTCCTTGGAAATGATGGGGTTTTGATGCAAATCTATTAGAACCAAAACTTTCTGGTAGAAAAGTATCTGTTCCAGTGAAAAATTTGGGAAAGATATCTCAGCTCAAGGACAAAAGCTCTGTTTAGGATGAAAGAAAGGTTTATTTGTCACTGTCACCCACTTTCTGGTTTGCCTTTCTTAAGAAAAACACCCTGAAAGGTTTTGGTTTTGTACTTTCACAGAATAAGAAATTCTGGAAATCTTACAAAGTTTTGCAGGAGTTTCAGTTTTATTCAGCCTGCATGTAGAATTTGTATACTATCAGGAATAAGAAGAGGTCAATTGTAGAGGTGGGAATCAAGTTAACTCTGCAGTTTATAGACACACACGCACACACACACACTACCTATAAGCAAGGCTTATAATAATAATGCACATACATTATGTGTGTTGTGTGTGCATGTGTGTGTTTGTGTAAGTGTCTGTACACACACTGAAGTACAATTAAGAAATATCACCAGACTTTTCACAGTCATGATTTTGGAGCCTCAGAGGCCAGACTGGCCAATCTATGCATCCACGTGACAAATTTTAATGAAAACAGAATTGTTGCAATAATGTTCCTGTTACTTTAGGGTCTCAGTGCTGTAAAAAATTCAGCATACAGTCTTGTTCTTCACTGTCATGTAGTGCAGTATTGAATATTCAGCCTGCTTTGCTAAGGGCAAAGCTCCACTGACAAATGAACAACACAGTGCAATGCAGTGACAGCTACTGAAATATTTGTACATCTGCTGACCGAGGGATACTCTTGTATTTAGAAAGTCGGCAGCTCCTGACTCTCTTGATAAATCAGAATTATGTCGACTGCTTTGAATTGGACTCACTCATTTCCACTCAAAATTGTACACAGCAGCTGGAAAGGTGACAAGTCACTGTTATATCTTGAGCGATTAAGCCCTAGTCAAGGATAATGGCAGTAATAACTGGCTGACAAGAGAATCTTCCACATAATATAATCAGCAGTGCTGTCAGCCTTCTTACATAGTTTCCTGCATGGAAATTTCAGACCTTGAGATGAACATAAATGAAATAAAAAGCAATCATGTTTACTGCCATGCTCTGCATTAAACATCTGCCATACAATGGTATCGTTTGCCTGCTATTGGTTTTACACGACGGTATAGCAATTACTTGGGCATTGCCTCTCTGAAGAATTGCTACCCACCATCTTTGAGGCCAAGAGCATAATTAGGATTTAGAAAAAGATGAGAAGTTTATAGGAGATACTGCCAAGTCATCTAGATAAGCTACACATGTAAGAAATATTCATCTGCATGTTTTCAGGTATTAATAAAATATCAGATGACAGCAGCCAGAAAATGACTTCTAGATTTGTACATTGCTGGTTTTCAGGTACCTCCCTAAATTTGATGCTGAACTGTGTCAGAGATGAATAGCATAACTGAGCCACTCTGTGCTTCAATGTGGCAATCTGTGTCCTCCTATCATCGTTTTTTATCACCAGAAACATGATAATTACCATTGGTGTCTCAGTGCTGGATCTATAACATGTGAAAAGAAGAAGGGAGCACATGGTATGGGTCAAAAATAAGCATCCTCTTTGGGATGGAAAGAAAACCTGATATTTCCCAGCATTCAAGGAGTTTGGAAGTTCATTTTTAAATATATGTGTATATAAAATATTCCTTTTCATCAGTGCCATCAGAAATAGACAAATGGGAAGTGATTGCTGGGCCAGCAGGTTGCGCAGCCTGTGCATGGAAGTACCTGCTTGTGAAATGGATCCCTACTTTTCCACAGTTGCCAAATGACTCTTCAGTTGCTCTTTTCCAGATGTTTGAGCCATTCACATTACCTTAACTCAGGACAGCGAAGTGAGTGTTTGTGATCCCTGATGAAATTTAACACTGTATGCAGTCTCATATATAGGCAGGACCTAAACATGTCAGGGACAGCAATTTATTATAAGGATCTTCATGAAACCCCATTAACGCTGATCAAGAGACTCCAACTGATTTTGCAGGGATTTAAAACTAGACACTGGAGATGGGAGTGAACAAAGATCCTTGGTCCTTCCTAACACAGTGACGAAGCACAGACAGAAGTGACCATGCTGGAACTGAGCTTTTTCAATGCTTCCTGACAAGTCTGAGGCTGTTTTTTGGTGACACACTATTACCATATTGTGCTGATACCCAAACTTCATACAAATGCTCTGTCTGAATTACAAATATCTCCTCCTGATACCTCTGTTTCTCTGCATCCTGACTGAGCCTGTTCTGGGGGAGTGTATTCTTGCTGATTGCGTGCGCTTCCGCTTTATGCTACTGGGACTCAAAGCCAACTCCTAACTGATAGAGAAAGTGTCAATGAATGTCAATGAATGGAAGAAATTATTATTATAATACCAGTTACTGCCTCACATCTAAGTTTCCTCCATGGCTTGTTACAGAATTAATTTTGCATATGGCTCTGGTATCACAGAGCCTCAGGAGACAGATTTTTTTTTTGAGTCTTAACTGCAAATAGGCCAATAACATTCTGTAGCTATAAACTTCAACAGAATTTATCAAAAAAATATTTTTTCTTTAGCACAGAGAAGAAATGTTTTCCTTTGAAAAACAAATACACAGTATAGTGCTTGGTAGGAGTGATATCATTCTTCATTGATCTCTACTGAATGGTTAAAAAAGTAACATACTGTAGGTCTTTTCCAGATGAGCCTTTATTAGATGCACTGTAGAACAGCTCTCTATTTTCAGTTTGTTTATGCAGCTTCCAGTAGCATTACACCATTTACTCTTGGGAAGAAGAAGAGATGATAACAGGGGGGAAAAAAGGGAGAAAATGTGTCAGACAGTGACAGGGAAGAGCAAATGCCTGTTTCCAGGTCCTTAAAAGAACTTGTTTGCATGAAAGCCATCTCCTCTATTAACATACTGAGCTTTCAGAAGTGAAGAGACGTTGGGGAGATGATATGAGAGCCTGGTGTCAAATTCTGTAGACTGTAAAACTTTATTTTGCTAGGGTTGGAGCTGGCAAGAAATCAGATGTTGAAGTTAAGCTGGGTTAGAGATTTGTGAGGAGTTAAAATTCCAGCAACGTGGGAGGTGCTTTCTTTATATTTTCCATCCGAGTTGCACTTGCAAGATACAGACAGATGCTTACAGATGAATGCCTGCATGTATAACATAAGTACCCTCAGATTTAAAATTATCTATCCATGGATAGAACCCATTTCAACTTTGCACGAACGAACATTTCACTCTCTAAAATTCGGATGCAGAAGGAAGCCACACTTAGGCATCTGTGTTTAAATCATCAGCAGCTCTTTTTGCAACAAATCAAAATGCAGAAGAAACGAGTGAGATAAGCACCAGAAAAATCCACAGCAACTGTTAGTTTTGTCCCTTTCTCAGTTGGGTGAAATTTGGATTGCTGGATTGGGCCGACAGTGTGTTATTTACATTTTTCCTAAATGGCAGCTGATCAAAATAATTACTACCCTTATGAAAATAGGAGAAAAATAAAATATCTGATTGTTGTGGTTTAACCCCAGCTGGCAACTAAGCACCACACAGCCGCTCGCTCACTCCCCCCCCACCAGTGGGATGGGGGAGAGAATCAGAAGGGTAAAAGTGAGAAAACTCGTGGCTTGAGATAAAAACAGTTTAACAGGTAAAGCAAAAGCCGCGCACACAAGCAAAGCAAAACAAGGAATTCATTCACTCCTTCCCATGGGCAGGCAGGTGTTCAGCCATCTCCAGGAAAGCAGGGCTCCATCACACGTAACAGTTACTTGGGAAGACAAACGCCATCGCTCCAAATGTCCCCCCCTTCCTTCTTCTTCCCTCAGCTTTATATGCTGAGCATGACGTCACATGGTGTGGAATATCCCTTTGGTCAGTTGGGGTCAGCTGTCCCGGCTGTGTCCCCTCCCAACTTCTTGTGCCCCCCAAGCCTACTCGCTGGTGGGGTGGGGTGAGAAGCAGAAAAGGCCTTGACTCTGTGTAAGCACTGCTCAGCAATAACAAAAACATCCTTGGATTATCAGCACTGTTTTCAGCACAAATCCAAAACACAGCCCCATCCTAGCTACTATGGAAAAATTTAACTTTATCCCAGCCAAAACCAGCACACTGGTGGTTTTAGATTTCTCAAGCACAGGACATTGTTAACAATGTTCTCAACAGCTGACAGCTTTGCTCTAACCAGAAAACTCTTATACTTCATTAGATTGTACAAATAAGTGGCTAACACTGTCCATTTGCTCTTCTCACTCACAGCCAAGAATCACAATGATCAGATTCACAGAAGTGCAATGTCTTGTGCTTCAAACTTAATACAATCTTTAAGTAAAGATTCTTTTCTCTACTCAGTTTTATTGCAGTATGTTTATTCTTTATTTCTCCTTTGGTCTTCAGGTGCCAACAGTTTTGTATAAGAAAAAATAAAGTAATCATTCTTGTTTGGTTTTCTTTCAGTAATTGTTTGGGCATTTTTTTTAAACACTACTGCTAACCCTTGCTGTTATTTATGTACAAAGACTGCTGGAGTGTTAGTACTATTTTTTTTTCTAAATCCTTCACCTAAACCTTGATCTCTGTTATTTTTTAATTTCTCCATTACATTTCAGTTGAAGAATGACTTGTGTGTCTGAAAGTCACTTATCACAGCAGAATTCATATCTGCCTATTTGCTGTTCCCACCTTTTCTGCAACTTCTTCTGGCATGAATGCTTGGCCCAAAGGAATCACTAGGAGTTTTATCATTCATGTTGATGGGCTCAAAACTTACCTCTACATTTTGTTTCTCTTTGAATTTTTTTGTGTGCAGTTCTACCCATATCCAGAAAATCCTGGAGTAACAGTGGTCTATAGGTTGGTTATGTGTAATTAAGGGAACGATGTGCTTCCGAGAAGAAGAAATTCAGTGAATTTATTTTAAAATCCTAATCTGTCTTTTAAATTTTTTTCTCTTTAGATCTTCTTTTTCCTCTGTGCACTCTGCCACACTAAACCCAGCTGCAGTAGATTTGTCATTCCTACTACTTGCTATTTGCATTAATTTTCTTTATGGACTGTAATGTATTAATAATGGATGTGTGCATTTGTTATAACAAATAACTTCATCAATAACATCACAAGTTTTATATACACTGTTTATATACACAGTGAAAACCCAGCACAGGCAGATCAAAAACAAGTCTCAGAAATTACTCATAAAGTTTTTGTTCCCTAGGTGATGCTTCAATTAGAATCAGTAATGGCTGCACCTCCAAACCAACTTTGATTTCCACGTGGATGTTCTTCTGAACAGCCTTCTGAAAAGGATGGGATGAAAAGTTAATGGGATCCATTTTACCAGGTGCCCTGATAATTTCAATTCAAGGTCCCAGTAGAAAACCCTCAAAAACTCATCTCTTACTGCTGTTCAGCATTATACATTGTTTTTTCTAGTACATTAAAAACTCAGAGGTACAATAATGACAGGAGGAATAGGAGTTAGCTGAATATTTTAAATGTTATAAAATATTTGGCTCAAAAAGGTCTCCAGCTTTCTGAGGACAGTCTATTTATTTATTTTTATATTCCCCCCTTAACTGGTTTATTCTTCCTCAAGTGGCATCCTGGAATGTTGTTCATAAAGCCACCAGCAGAGCTTTTTTGATGCAAGTGCTGGCAGCAGAAAAATAAGCTTTCTGCTTTCTCTGCTGGGTTTCTCAAGAAGAATGATACTAGCGACACAAGAATGGTTTACATTTAAATATTTTCAATTTTACAGTTGGACTGGCATGTAGACACTGGGATTAGAAAGGATGAAGAGGGATATATCCAAAATGAAGACAGGTGAAAATATTTTTGTGATGGTGGTAATGAATATTTTATTTGAACAAAACCCCTGCAGATATAGAAAAAACCACAGTGTTGGAGGAAAGACTGCTCAAGAGTTGTGCATCCTTACAAAAATGATACTGGTGCTGTCATGGCCGCTACATTGTGAAAATGGAGATAAAACGTGAGCAATAGATGTGAGACTTAAAATAAGTCTTTAACACTTTGGGTTGAAAAAGGTTCAAACTGGCTTTTGCACAAAAGCGAGGCAGTATATTAAGCCATGTCAGCCCCTTGTTAGGAGACTCTTCAGAGATCCCAGGTAATTCCTCCTCCCTTTTACAAGGGTGTGAATTTGCAGGAACTCCAGTGAATATATGGAGCTTGGGGGAGTGTATAATGGGTACAAGTGATACAAGGACATTCCCAAAGAACAAGACTCTTTCAAAAAGTTGATCAAGTCGGAGTCCACAGCACAGTCAGAAGTGCACTAGAGAAGTTGGTTCTAACACTGAAAATCACAGATGTAAGTCACTTGCTGTTACAGTGACTAACTTGCTTTCAAGGGATTTATTGGTGACACACTGCTTATATCAAAGCTGGTACGTTGGTTTTCTAGTAACCAGTCTTGAAAGTTATTGATAGGATGAATTCTAAATGATTTTGTTGTTTCTAGCAAAGTAAACTTTCATCCATCTTCCGAACCATAGTTAAAATTCCATTTTAATGACAGAACATCAGAGGTTCAGGAATGTTTGCTATCCCTGTATTTTGTCATGGACCAGAAAGAAATGTCATATAATCGATGAATATCCAGTTTCGGTAAGAGAAAAGAAATAGCTGCCATATATCCTGAAAGATCCAAAGTGTAGACAGGATCAAGAATGAAGCTATTCTCCAAAAGTACCTATAATTTCTTTAGTCAGAGGTTTAAGTATATTTCACAGACACAATCAAGATTTTCAATGTGAGCTACTTCACACTTCACAAGAAAAACTGTAAGTAAATAGCAGAAGAATTTCAGAAATACAAAGAAAAGGAGAAAGTACAAGTTGTGTTGCTTACGAACTTACTCTTTTTATTGCAGTGGACCAGAGTACTGCATGCTTTATAGAAATGGAGAACAGGTTGCTGCCCAGAGGAACATATGGTTTAAGAAATTTCCTGATGTTAATTTTCAGGTCTGACTTGCACAATAATTACCTTGAGATGAGCAGAGTAATGAGAATAAAAGAAAGAACTAGGTGACCAGCAAACCCTGAGGGTTCTCTGTCCTGTTCAGTTTCTACTCCTGACATAGGTGCCACACTCCTGTAAAGGGCATCCTTAACAAAATCTGCCCCACTGCCACTTTTCTCAGCTATTTGAAAGTCACCATTGACTCCCTAGTCGAGAGCAAGGCTGGGCCATCTTCAAGGTGGTGCTGTCAAGCTGTAGTGACCAGCACAGAACACAGTGCTTCTTTCTGCAGGAAACCCTATCTCCTTTCCCATTGCACAGCCTCAGCAGAGACAGGCTTCAGATTGCCCTGGTTTCTCCAACACAGGCCCTGCCACATCAGACAGAAAGTGTGGAAGGAAAAGGACGGTGTCTGGGACTGAGGAGCGGTGCTCTGCACAGCACCATGCTGCCGAGGACTCCATGCACCTACCAAAGAGCTCTTGACTTATCTTCCCCGGCCAAGACGACTGCCAGTGTCTGCTCTCCTGGGAGGTAAAACATACTTGGCTAAGAGCAAGGTGGCAAACTCTTGCTAGTCAATGGTAGACTTTAAAGCCTTTCCAGGCTCTGCAGTATTAGGATATTTCAACCTCAACGTACCGTAGAATAGCAATATACTACAATAGTTGTTTAACAAATCACACTAAGAAATAGTGCTATTCTATCCCTTGGAAAGCTTTTCACTGTTTTGTGCAGCTTCCCACAAGCACTGACTAATTACAACTTTGATGTGCGCTGGCCTAGGTCCAAATAACTGAAATCCCACAGGATGCGCAGACTGTCATTTTTCAGAAGTTTGAGTTAGAGAAGCAAAAATGTCTGTATCTTCTTCAAACTGGCTTCAAAATCTAAAGCCTAAGGGAAAAACCGCATGATTATACTCTCTTTCAGTGTCCAGTGGTCTAGCACACACATAAGACCTTATGTAGAAAACATTTACTATGCGATAACTGTGATTAAGAGCAGAATTTTAGTAAAGTAATTTCAGTACCTTGTTAAGTTCTCTTCATTTATTTTATATGAACATGGAAAGGAAAAGATTATATTATCATAAAAATGTTTGGTTGATTAAGTTGCCTCCTTGGCAAAGAAGGAGCCCTAGCTAACATTTTTCACTATAACATTTCTAAAAATTATAAGAAGAAACATGCTTCACTCAATTAAGCTATCCTGTCCTAAAAAACCTTCAGATGTCTAGAAGAGGCATTTTATATGTTTGTTAAGAAACTGATTGTCTGATATTCAAAATAAATCAACTTCTGCGGATTTAACCATGACAACAAAAGGTGCATTTATGTCAAATAGATTTCAAACATGCATGCCTGATTTGTTCTGTGCATTTAATTTAATGCTAGTGGTTTGGAGACTCAGCACAATACCTTTTACTTGGCACTGGTACGTATTCAGTTGCTATAATAATTGGTTTCCATTATAATTGATCTTGCCTGTTCCCTTTCAGATTGGTGCAATGTATGTTCCCGATTCATGCTTTTATCCTGCCCAAGTCTCCCACTGCAACAGTCAAAGCTTAACTGCATCTCCATTTCCTGATGTCCTTGATCACTGACAGGATGCCCTCCTTGGGCTCGCCGTGGGCGAACGCAGGCTACCAGCTGCAACATGGCAGCAGCTGAGAGAAAAACACAGCCTACGGAACGCAGGTCATGTCAGGTGAGGTATGAGAGCTACCCTGCTGCAAAGTTTAAGCCCTTATGTTCCCATGGAAAAACTACTCACCCTTTAAGCCTTTGAAAAACCTGCTTCCACACATCAGCAGCAAGTAGCTGGAGGTTAGCTGCTAAATGTGCCAAGGACCTGCTTTGGATTTAGCTTGCTCCATCCTCACTACAGTGCCCGGACGGGGGACTTTGACCATCAGTTTCATTTCCTGTGACGCAGAAAATAAGAGTTGGGGACTACTTTTCCTGTGCTCCCCCAGCTGGAGAGACACCCCACTGAAAGCAAGTCAGGAGAGGAGAGAAAGACTCTAGGGTCAGGCACCATAGGGACAGAGGAATTTTTTTGGAGGTGCGGAGAGTGCCAGGAGAAGAGACTTGGCCATGGGGAGTGATGGAGAATGGGAGCCAAAAATAATGCAGATGAGATCTAACGAGAGGCGAGCTTTGTAGGAGGGATGTAAAGGAAAGGAGACTTGGGGAATTGGATGAGGGAAAATGCCATGAGCAGGATGGCAGGGCAGAGCTGGCATGGGGACAAGAGCAGAAGCCATCAGGGTTAAGAGGGGCCTGGGGAATAAGGGCCCTGGTGAATGGAAGATGCTCCCTTGGAGTTAAACCTGAGAAGTGAACCCAAGACGCCTGCATTTGGATGCTCAGCTGTTGCTGGCAAATGAAGTGGGGCAGTGCCGGGCAGGCAAGACCTCCCATGGCGGTGAGTTATTGCAGGACCTCCAGTGCTTGGCTTCTGACCTTGCATACTTCTGGCAGGCTCCTTTCCTCACCCTGTTTGGATGTGGGCGAAGGAGCTACCAGGAGCAGAGGCTGGAGACCTCCTGCCCCATTTACAGGTCTGGTACCAGAGGAATGATAAGCAGCCGGGACCGACCCCGGCATGCATGCAGAGGGTCCAAAACTGCTTCCCTGCTGGAGAACCATGGGACACCATGGGGTGTCATGTCAACAACTGAAAATAAAACAAGCTGATGTCTGCTATTTTTAAAAGTTTAGGGATCTGCACACCAAGAAATGTCTCCCCAGAATCTGCCTGGAGACAAAGTACTATGAAGGCTGCACCAGTCAAAAATGAGGAATTGCCAGAATCACGAGCATGTGTATATTCAGCAATACCTTCTTCAAGGCAGTAATAGACTGTGCTTTGGGGGCAGATTAGGGTTTTGTAGGACAGAAAGCTGTTGTCCAGACATCTCATTTTGCCCCACTTTGAAACAGTTTCACTTGCTGCAAGAACTTAGAAAGAGATGAATGACTGAAGGAGGGAGTGCAGGCATGGGAAGGACGGTCTCACGTTGAAATGCTTTAACTCCCAAGAGAACTAAAATCTTTGCTTCACAGTTGCCACTACTTTACCTGGGAATTCAGACTCTGCCAATAAGCTTTTGAAACCAGGCTGGTCCAAGAGACTAATATTTCTAGGGCAGTTTAACTTAAATTTGGCCCAGTACTCACTACAATAGCAAGCAGAATAATCATGATGGTAAGTAACCTTCAGAGTATTGTCATGAGGACAGGGGTTCAAAGAAACAAAAATTTACCCACTTTTGCAGAATGAACAATACAGGGTTTTGTGTCAGAAGAATATCTGATGCCTGGGGACTCTAATGACAATTTTGAACTTATTTCAGGGACATTTTGTGCCGAAAGTCATCTCCAGAAAAAAAAGCTCACACTAATGGTATTTGTTGCTAGTACTTTGCAGGAAAAAGGAACAAACAAAACAAAACAAAATGCTTCATTTTTCTCCAAGCCAGGAAGGTAGAAGCAGATATTTGATTACTTCAGACGTATTAAAGCTGGAATACGTCCTTGCAATATCATCTCCATAGGAACAGAGATAAAATAATGATAGAAAAAAGACAAAAAAAGTGGACACATAATCAGTTAAGAAGAACATGTAAGGCAACTATGAGGTGCTAAGTGTCATGGATAATGGGAGTACAGTGTCCTTATCTGAAAACTTTGTACTTTAGGATTGAAAAGATTTTCTCTTAAATGGAAAAAAACCCAACCCAAACCTAATATTTTTCAGCTTTTATAGTTTATCGCAAAACATCATTTTTAGGTCATCCAATGGAGCTGGTAGGAAGTATATGAGTAAGCAGTTTGAGAAGAATCAAAAAATATATTGAAAGGCAAATCCTTCCAAAAATATTCAGCAGTAATATTGTTTATTGCTTTGCGGTAAATTTAAATGCAGCTACTCAGCTATCTTCCTCAGCACACCACTGCACTAAAGTAATTACATCACCAAATAAGCTTTTGAATCAAAAGTGAGAGGTTTACTGAAGACAACAACAAAGAAAGTGGAAGCTTCACTGGTGACTTTTGCATCCTGTTTTAATTAATTTGAACCAAATCCTGGCTCTTTTTTCTTCTTTTTTTTTCCTCCAAAAAGTTTTTGAAAGTAATTAACGTACTATGGCAGTGTTTCGAATCACCCATCTGGATGGATTTTGTTGTGTGGGGTTTCTGAGAACTATTCATTTAACTTTCTGCCACAGCAGTACTGTGCATATGCCTTGCTGACAAAAAATTCCCGTTACCGTTTTTAGAGAACTGCCACAAATGTCCCCAAAGTCTCATTTCTGTGTGATAATACTGTGTTTGTATGTGTACCATTAAACACAGAGAGCTAGATTAGAGTTCTTGTTCTTTCATGTAGATTAATTTTCATTTATCAGCCCTGAACATCATCTGACCTTCACCCAGTCATTCAGTACTGTGAATTTCCTGCATCTCTGCATAGCAGCTTTAGACTTAACTACCCTGAATAATTTCATACCCTCTGCAAAATTTGTTCTCTCACTATTTACCTCTTTTCCTTTATCATTTGTGAATATGCTAAGCATGACAGGTCCTAGCACATATCCTTTGAGACTCTCAATAAACTGCTAAAATGTTCATTTACTGATATATGTGGTTACAACAGGACAGAGACAAAAATTCTTTTGGTTAATAGAGGGAAAACTTCTTCAGTAGCTTTTGCTGAAAGCCCTTGTCAACCTTTTTTCTTAAGTCCAAGTATACTGGATTGACACATTCACTTTACCAGTAAACTGCCATCTTCAGAAAACACATACAGTTTTACAAGACATTCCTGTGACTCATCCCAAATCTATCATTTTGTCCATATTTATTAATTCCATTCCTCATTACGGTTCCTCACCAATGTGGCTGGTCCTGAAGTCGAAAGTAACTGGTTTGTGTTTCCCAAGATGACCTGAGTCACTCTTTGAGACACTGGTACCATATTAACCATTTTTTATTTCCCTAATTCTGAGGCTGGGTCAAGCAGCATGTTATTTGCTTTGTAGTTTGGCAAGTTCACAAATCTGCATTTCTTTTAAAAAATAGCAGCTTTCAGAGGTTTGTGTTCATTTTATTGATTTCAGAAATGCCTACTGTTGATAGTTCTGACTGACACAGTTCTCCACCATTCTCTTCTCTGCTTTTCTGCATCAGTGATAAATTCCCCACCTTCCTTTGCAATAAATGAGGACGAAAGCTTTCCACATTCATTGTCTATTCATCCTACTGACTCTGGCAAGCTCTCTCTTTCTGATACGTTTGAAGAAGTTTTGATTATTAGCATTTATGTCTTTATCAAGTTGTTCCTTCTATCTTTTTTGTTTTTGCTGCCCTGTTGTTCATTAATATTTAATTTGCTACAATCCATTATCTTCCTCTCAAGTGTATACCACTTCCATTTTTAAGGATGGGGGTTTTTTTTCCACTTCTAATGCCCTCCTTTACTCTTCTGTTCAGCTATACTAGCTTTGAGGTGTGGAAATGGTCCTCTTAGGGTCTAAGTTTCTAGTATAATATGTTTTAATAGCATTTTACCTCATTACCTACTCCCTTTAAATGGCTCTTTAACAAGCTTTCTTATTTTAAGGTAGCTTTTCTTTTCTAATATTTCATTTTACTGTGAGAGATATTCTGTGTTTTCCCTCTCAGTACCACTGTTAAACCTGTATACCTTATGGTCTGAGTGGCTCTTCTATATGTACATCCTGAGCCTCCAGTTCTGGGACCTGCTCAGAACTAATAGGTGCTTGTCCTCTTGTGGCTTTGCTGACTGTTTGCCCTAAAAGCAGATATTAATGGGGTGATTTCATGTTGAAATTAAATTTACCCAGGGTATATGAGGTACCTTATGTCTCCCAATGCCGTTCTCTTTTTCTGCCCTGATTTGCCTCTTTCCAAAATGATTTTCAGCACAACTCCCAGACCTCACTCCCACTGACAAGCCTGCGGGAGGAAGACAAACTGTGCTTAGAAACATTCATCTTGCTGAGTTCTCTACAAATCATCTCCCCAAAGGGAGACAAGCTGGAAAGACTGCAGAGTGGAAGGCAGACGATACGAGTATGCAGAGCCTTTACCTCTTTCCTGCCTGCCAGAGAATACCTCCTCTCTCTGCCTGCGCTTCAATGCACATCTCTTCTGCTGCACTTACCTGATGCTCCAGAACAACCACAAAAACTCTCACAGGGAAAAGCTACCCAGTTCACATAGTTTAAACCAATTCAGGACTGAAGAGGTTTATTAATTTAAGAACATACAATTAACTGGCAATCAGCATACTATACATTTAGGAGGAATACTTGCCACTGCCTATAACCCATTGATCGCCATGCCGGTGAGAAAGCCCACCATGAGGTTGCATATGCATGTTCGAGGTGCAGGTCCCTACTTGATGCACCCCATAATCCATTAGCAAGTTGAACGCTGCTCACAGCATCCAAAGGGGTGGCTGCTCCATTCTGCTGAGCAAAGGTTGAGATGACGGCAGGGCGGCTTCTGGCAGGTTTTGACTCCTGCTGTTTCCACTCAAATTATCTCTGCTGCTATTAAAAATATTCATGCTTTTTTTATACTTCTTTGCAACCTTACTCTTTCTTAATTTCTAAAGTTCCTTTGAAATTTCCTGGTTATGCTTTGACCTGGCTGATGGCCATCTTCCTCTTTAACTTGATTGGTTTGGGGCCAATGTCCCCCAGTTTTATGTATTTGATACCTGCATACACTGTGCACACTCGTATTCCTATCTTAAAAGCTGGGGTTATGCAGGCCAATTGCCAAGAGTATGCCACACAGGCACCCCCACAAAAGCAAGTGAGGGATCTCTGGCTCTCAGTCCTGCCCTCCGCAAAGGAAGAACAGACAGTGAGCCATTACTGCACATATTTTCTGGAGGGCAGAGATGAATCAGTCCAGGTGAGCATAGGAAAGGTGCCTCCTTCCTTTTACAACTCTCTGGACTACCCTGATAGTTGTCTCAAGCAGTAAGGCTTTTCCTTTGATATCCTACGGGAAGCCAGTGCTCTTCCCCCGATCCTGAATATGACTTCCCTGCAGATAAGTTGTATTTGGTGCACGGAAGAGAAGGCTGTTGACCAGCTACAAGTTAATTTCTAACTTACACCATTTGGTTAGTCAGGAACAGTCAATGGAGAATAGAGACACAGAAGAACTACCATCTTGTACCTGTTCCCAGTAGGCTTCATCCCTCCCATGCCAAGAGGGGAAGTGATACACGTTCTGCCTTTAGTCACCTAATGCCATTGGGGATTTCTTCTCCATGAGGGGAGATTTTGTTGGCAACTTGACAGCTGAATCCAGGCCACTTTCCTCATGCAGATGAGGCACAGGTATCTTATCCTTCATTCTTATGGTTAGTTCAGCTTTGCATACTCTCCAAGTTCTTGTGTGACAAAAATCTAGTGTCGTTTTTTTTTTTTTCTCTTAAGCAGAAGATAGTATTCATAAAAATCTGTGAACCCACATGGAGAAAACATAAAAAGAGGATTTTTTAGATTCTCTTTCACTTACTTGATCCATAACATAGAAATTCAAGACGACAAGTGGCTGGAAAAGCAATAAGGATTTTGTGCCATGAAAACAATGAGGTCAGTTATTATCATAAACCTTGTGGTTGCCCATTGAGGAAAGTAAGGGATTACTGAAACAAAATCATCAGTAGGCTGAAAATGAACTTACAGTACATTAGTTGATCCACACTAAATCTGGCCCAGGGTAGCTTGCTCCAAAGCTGCCTCACATTTCTGTGTGCACTGAAACAGAGAAAAGCCTCTGAACTTTCCTTTAGAGACTCCTAACTTCCTTAGGAGACCAGGAAAAGAATTGAAAAGACTCAAAAGAATTGGCTGCAGAAGGAGGGAGGCAGCAGCATTTAACACTGAAAGGAAAAGAAAGCTTTAAGGAAAACCAAGACACTCAAGTGTCAGGGCTTGAAAATCTAATTGTATTAGCAAATAAAGTACATTGTGGAAACAGGAAATAAACATATTTTTTGTAATCAAGTTTTCTCTCCACCACTATAAAATAATCAGCTTGATGAAATGCAAGTGGGACATTTATCTTCTTTCTTTACAAGAGGTCCCGGGAACTTCTCTCTCCTGCCAATTAGTATTGAAGTCTCTCCTGATCAATTAGTATTGATCATCTTCATTTCATGTTTCCATTTTAACAATGAAGTAATAGAATCTGACATATAATTTGCTGAAATAATTTTTTCATTAGACTGCACCAGACCTTGTCAATACCTTAAGATAGTAGGCAGTTCATAGTTTGCAATGATATCTAGCAGTGTTGTCACATGGCTACAGGTCTTCATTTAATATCTTTATAAAAATAAGCTAGTCTGCAAAATAAATATGCTTTAGAGAAGGTTTTGGAGTTCAAGTTGGTAGCAGAGTTAAGTGGTGTGTGGCTAGAGGTAAACACGAGATAATAAATTGCTTTGATACAACTGTGATATTTGGTCTGATTTTGAATTGTTGCTTTTTTTGAGGCAGAAGCAAGATGCATCTGCTTTCAGAGACAAGCTAAGCCACATTTATATTAAAGCAAATTAAAAAAGTAGGCAAGCTAGCATAACAACATTCTCTTTCTGACCTGTGCTTCCTCAGAAAATGTTTTCTTTTTCGTTGTCTTACAAGGGCTGTAATTCCAACATATTTTAAAAAATGATCTCATCAAATCATTGGTTTGATCTTCCAAGCTAAAGATCAGTGCTGGGCCTATGCACAAATGCAAATACCCTTTCCATTATGTAATTTCTTCCCTTCTGTTTTTAGGGATTTCATTTATACCTTGTCCTTCCTTATATACTTGTCTGCTTGTAATTCTGTCTTTTGTTTCACAATCAGCTTGTAAGCTCCTTAGGGACAGAAATCATTCTTTGTTCTGAATCTGGGTGGTGTCTCACTCAAAGGGGTCAAGGTCTAGGACTGGAAACACTAGTTGCATGGTGCAAAGCCACCAGATCTTCAAGTACTCTCATCTTACAGGTTTTCTCAAGCACCTCAGGGGCAAGGGGAACAAGTTTGGTTGGGGTAACTCGGGTAGAATTGATCCTGCTTTGCTCTATGTGGAGGTACCTATTTCTGAGATAGACAACAAAGCTTCCATTATGGTCAGTTGCAGACCGTGGGTACAGTTAGGATCTGATTCATCTGACCACATGGTGGTATCTGTTTTCGAATTATCAGAATTGCTTCCTGGCTCCTGCTGGCCTTTTTACCTAGACTACCTTTACCTTTTTACCAGTGACTACAGAGGAAATCTAAACAGGCTTATTATATGTAGACATAGATCTATGCAGACACCTATGATTGTAGGCCCTCACACTCAGTTGAGTAAATGTCACACTTTATGTCTTTGTTAGTATCTGCCTGCAAATGCAGGCAGTTCACATTCTTTAACTGTGAACCTGCCAGAATAATGAGAGTTCAGTTATTCTGCTCCACTATCTCAAATTAATGAGGAAAGACTAAAACAATGACATGATTGGTCCGACCTAACCGCAGTGGAATGATGGAAGGAAAGGTCAGCTGCATTTTTGGCAGAAATATAGTAAAGAAGGTCCTCTGAACACACAGGAGCATAGGAAGGTACAACCTATGTGATGGAAATAAATGATATTTTTTAGAGCTTGACCCAGGGACTCACTGATCTCAACTAGGACCATTTCCACTGACTTCAGCTGGTGGTGGATCAGGGCCTTTAACATGGTGCATGACAAGTTCCCAAACCTGCAGCTGTTCATGACAAAAGCAAGACCAGAAAAAATGAGCAAATAAAAGGAACTGATCATACACATTTACAATATTCTGAAATTAAATAATAACGTAATAGTTCTGCAGTAGCTCCATGGTTTCCTTGATAGGAATCTGAAACACACCTGAAGTTATGCCACACAAATTTGTGCTCAGAAGGTAGACCTTCATCATCTGTTCCTGACATGATGCAGAATCTGTGTGTTTTTATAATGCTAGTTAACATAAATGCATAAATAAATAAATTTTTAAAATAAATCAACAGTTGGGCAGTCTTGAACATGAATGCATATAGCTGTAGTTATGAAGTGTGCTGGTCAAGATTTCCCCAAAAGAACAAAACCAACATAAAAACAGCCTCAGCAATTACTTTGGCACTGAGACACAAATGGATATCTAAAAGTTTCTAAGCAAAATGGAGAAGCTTATAATCCATTCTGAATGTAACCAACGGACAATTACAGACCACACCAAGCCACTAATAACCTCACAAATGCATGAGAAAATTTGAAAACAGAAAACCATTAGGAGAGTCTTCTGAGTAAGAAACACCAGGTAGACAGAAAAAAACTTCTAAACATACACCTCCACAGGAATCTATGAAAATTAAGAGAGAAATTTAGCTCTAAGGGAGGGTTAGTAACAAAAAAGTTAGCGCTTTCCACTTTATTCTGTATTTTCTTCTCAATGACGGAAGTCAATCCTCTTCTTCTAATACTACCTGTGTGTTTACTAAGCTATTTCCGTGACAGATAAGCAGACATCCTAATCATTTCTATCCAGAGTTATTGTTTTTCCTTCTGAAGTCAAACTATTACTTTAAAAAGTCAGTGCTAATAAAGAAGTTAAATTAACTGCTGTTAAGTGAATTCAAGCAGCATGAGGCTCAAGAGCAGCTTTCCAGATCAATTATTTCCTCTTTAGGGTATTCAATTGTACTTGCATCATCATAGCACCAGTATCCACAGCACTGCCAAAAGTCATAGGGTTTATCTTCAATTTATTATGACTGCAATTTTTCCTTTGGCTCCTGAAATAGTTTATTGGAAGATTTCAACAGGCAACTACACAACCCCAATAGCCCTAAATGGCTATGGTCTTACGCGGTCTTAATAACTGGCAAACAAGCAAAATATCTAAGGTCAGTGTCTTCATAAAAAAAAAAATAGGGACATCCTCATATCTTCAAATACAGCAGCAGCCACTATTTGAATAGCAAAGCTTCAGACTTTATGTTGGATCTTAAAAAAATAAAAATCAAAATCAAAAATTATGGACTAATGTAACCCACACAACACACCCACTTACAGGCAGCTCTCATTCAGCTACAAGAAATTAGACCCTTTATGGGAAGTATCCTAATTTTGAGGCAGACCAGCAACAAGAAACTAGAGCAATGTTTCTAATTCTGTGGAATATATTAAGACTAAGTTTGCAGCAAGCTAGCTTTCAATCAGAGATGGTCAGTTGAAAGGCATCATTAAAGAATGAAAGGAAAGGGAAAATTAGTGTAATATCATTTGAATCACTGAATCATTGAATCATTGAATCATTAAGGTTGGAAGAGACCTCCAAGATCATCAAGTCCAACCATCAACCCAACACCACCATGCCCACTAAACCATGTCCCTAAGCGCCTCATCTACACGTCTTTTAAATACCTCCAGGGATGGTGACTCAACCACTTCCCTG
>NW_008825167.1:8098022-8108919 GCF_000699105.1 Pygoscelis adeliae
TGGGGGACATGATTGTAAGCCATAAATTCTAAATGTTCCTTTCATTTCAAAGGGAATGTGAACAAATCATTCAACAAATCATTCAAAAATATACACAAAACCAAAGATTGTCAGAATCTTTTGATGAACCAGATTTGATGCAAAACCATAGAATTACCACAATCATAACTCTTAATAGAAATGGACCCAAAAAAGTATCTCTGGATGTAATTTCTAGGAAAATTGCCTGAGAAAGGATGAAGAGAGAAGAGCAACCTGACAGGAGAAGCTGCCAGCAAGTAACTAACCCTGCTGCAGGGTTGGTTAAAAAGAAATTGCTTGTTAAAACTACTGTAATTTTAACACTATTAACAAGACTTAAAAACCTTTACTGCATTATTTATCTTATGTAGTCTATGTATTGCATATTTGTAATTACATGTTTCTGTTGAACTTCTTAATCTATATAGAAACTATTAAAACAAGCCAAGTGAAATAAAATGTTGACATTGGACCTTTGTACTCTTGTCATGTCACAGTATGTACCAAAGCGGTCATTCAGAGGACAAAAGGGTAAGGACTCAGCTCATTCAGGAAACAAAAGCAGGCATGAGTAATTTACACGTTAAATTAACACATAAAAATCAGTGTAAAGTAGTTGCATATAGTCATGGGAGGATGCCCACGAAAAGAAACTTCAGTATAGTCAATCAGTTAAAAGGGTAAGCAGAAATCTCACCATATGAAGAAAAGAGAGATCAAAGACTTGTTGCATCAGGACATCTGTTTCTTTGATCATAAATTAAGAAATACAGTGTATTACTCAGAAAAAAATTGGGATTTGAGTAATCCTGTGTTTCACCATTCATCTCATTTTCCTATGTATGGAATAAAAATAAGCACGTTCTTGCAATTGGAAATGTCTAGGAAGAGAACGCTCCAGCCAGAAATGGGAGCTGGCTTTCCTTTTTTTGCCTTTTTTCGCTTTTTTTTCTTTTTTCGTGGGTACCATTTTTACTTTTGCAAAACACATTAAAGGGTGCCTGTTACGCCTCTGTATAAATTAGAATGAATTTCTGAAACTGTAAATTCTTTGCAAAATATAACTTCTTGTTTTCTTAGCTAGTCTTAATCTCTCTTACACACATATACTAGATTATTTTTTAAATGTTCAGTTTAGTTTGACAAAAAAACCTGGAATAAAATACAAAGATGTTGTTACTTAAAGCCTGTATTTTCATTCAATTATTGTATGATTGTCATTTCCTAGATGGGGCACAGACAGCATGTTAATAAAATGTTTTACCATTAAAAATGCTGAGAAACACTCCCCCATTTTTCTAACTCCAAGAAATAGAAACTCTGAAGTCTCTTTTTATCTGGTTAGCCAGTAGCCTGAGTGAGATTCAGCTCCAGATGTAGACTCTAGTTAGTTTATCTGGACTACTCCAGAGGAAATTGAGATGTCTACATGTGAGTTAAATGTTTAAATCTCTCATTATAGCTGATGGATTCTAAAGGTCTCAACCTCAAGTAAATGTATAGGTAGGTGCCTACTGTGAGCAGTATCCCACCCGCAAGTTATTTAGGAACCCGTTCCTTCTTTCCTTTCAGATTGAAATACCACCAGTGCCCAGATTAAAGTCACATTTAAATATATTTTTGTCATTCATGCCCAGTAGTTTTATTCTCCGGTGAGACAACACTTCAAGGTAGTCTGATTTATGAAGAAATATCTACCTACATGGTCGTGCTCAAAGTGAGATGTGCAGACATTCACAAACCTTCCTGGATCAAAGGAAAGTAGGATTAAAAGAGCAGTTTCTGTAGCCTTGTTAGGCACTGCTTGCTGGTCTCGAGAATAAAGCTACAAGCACTAGATTTCATGCCAACATTGGCACCTCTTCAGCAGTTTCAGCTGCTTTCTGTGTCTTGGCAAGGAGACTGCACCTGTGAATTATCACTCAGCTGCTGATCACAGGTTTAAGAGCGGCAGTAGCCTACAGTCATTGTCTCGTGATGCTTTTCAGTCACCTTAATAATCAGGATTTGTAATAAATTCAGAACTAGTTTCCAGTTAGCCACCCAGCGCCTGGAATTTGGAAAGTTACTGTTTTTCTAGCCCTCCTACTGGGTCCCAGTCACTAGCCAAAACCAGTGCCCTGGTCGGTTATGGAGAATCTGTTTCTCCAGTGCTGTGACCAATGTTTGCCAGAGCAGTGTTTTTCAATAAGCTGTGTAAGCACATTCTTGAAATTCGCCGCATTAATCATGTTGCATTTTGTTACTAGGGCAGCACACTACAGGGGTGGTTATGGAATCAGTTTTGACAAAAGGGGAGAAAGTTCAGGCTCAGAAACTCCAGAGTGTTAGCATTTCCCAAAAACATTAGATTAGGCAGTTTTTTCCTTACACTCCAAATCTAAAAGAAAAACACGTGTTTCATGAAACAAAACTCAAAGTAAACTTCATTTGATTCAGGTATTACATTCATGAGCTCTGGATTAGCTGAATTTGAAGCTTGCAGCCTTTACAGTAATCTTTTTGCCAGGGCCCAGACCCTTCTGTTCTTGCGGCAGACAGACAGAACATGTAAAATAATAGAGACCATGATACCTCGTCTGGGTGGGAAACAGGTCTAAGCTCTGCAACTGTCCACTGCTATTACGCACATTTCTGTAATTTACCTAAGGTTCACATTATTACCAGTTGCACCCAACTCTGTTGGCATTGTAAATTGTGATGACTTACAGCACCTAAAAGAAAAATGAAATTTCTAGAGCAGCACAACTAATAATACTCACAAAGGGGATATAATAAGGCTTTTTATAAAAAAAAAATTAAAATGCTATTTTTCAAACCCAGGTTCTGCAAAGGACACTCTGTAATACAGAATTAATTCATTCACTTAAAATGCCTGAGATCTGCCAAACTATGAATTAATAATGATAGCTAGTCTTTTATGTCAAATCAATCTCACCGCTTTCCCTCCCCCAGGAAAGTTCATGACATTTTGTTATCTGCTCCAAGTGAATTCACTAGACTTTAAGCACGCAAGTTCAGCAGTGGACGTTTTTGAACCCTGCATCGCCTTTCTCAGCAAAGCAATAGTGAAGTCTGTGGCATTCATTTGTTTGTGCTTGGTATGGGGATCTCTGGGCTGTTACTGTGTCCCTAGTGGGAACATTTCCAGTAGCTTCAATGAGCGCAGGATCAAGCAATTAAGAGTAAAATAATATGGGAAAAAAAGCATGTGACTTTGGGTAAAAGAGAAATAAACTGCATGTTGTTATAGGCTGCAAAATGGAGCAAGGAGACAATCGAGAAGAATGAGGATAGTCCATCATACAGGGCTGAATTTCAAAGACTGACCTATCCAAAGGGAGAGAGAAAGAGGACTTGGTTTTATTAGCACAAACACAGTCTGCACAGAGGAAAAGATACTCCTGGGTCTTCCCCTTTGAGAAATCAAGAGCAAAGGGTCAGACCCACAAAACAAGTTGGGGACAGTAAATCCCAGACTGTAACCCCAATCCTCCTCTCCTTTCACCCAAAATGACTGCCGGACTCTGTTTAAAGATAGGACTTCTGGTAGGAGTACTCAGTTTTTCTTCCCTTGGTGTCCATGTAATATAAAGTGTGGGTATAGTCCTGGGAACGGAGGCTTGAAGGGTCCCAAAAGTCTTGCTCATTCACAGATTTCTGCCATAAAGAAAACGGGTTTCAGCAAAAGGAGGGATGGAGACTGCCCCTACCCAGGGCTGCCTACAGACTTTTTCCTTAACGCATTATCTAGAGGTGAGATTTGTGGTTTGAACCCCGGAGACAGCAGAGGGCTAAGCTCAACCAAATACCCCAGCCTCCTTCACTAACACAACACACCTGCTAATAACCCCCTACAGCCACATTTCCTTCACCACCAGTCTAGAAAGAACCTGGCATCCTCCCCACACCGCTGCATCCCGGTGACTGACATGAGGCTTCCCCTGCTGCCTTCACACTCTATCAAGAAACCATCTCATCACCCCACCAGCACAGCTGCTAGTGCCTGAGAAAACAGGACGAGCTGCCTTGAAACACAGTACTGCAACCAAGCAAAACAATTTGGGCTTTTTTATAGCATATTCTAAAAGAACTGGAAGGACATGCTCTGTGCTTATCTGCTTTCCAAATACCTATTGCCTGTTCCTCATTAGTGCACATTAACACAAGCTGGGGAGACAACCTGGCATTACAAAGGACACTGAGGGATTATGAGCTGCTATGGTTTGTAAAATGTAAATTTATATTTGAGTGCAGGCAGGGGACATCAGATATCTCTGGTCCACCTGCAGGGGTTTTTGGAAATTACACAATATCAGATCATGCAGTGGAAAATGCTTTCAGGCCTGGAGCATGAGGTAAGGAGTCTACTGAGCAACAAAGAACACAAACGTGATATACTTCTGAATGACTGGATAGAGCCTGACTCACTAAGAGAGGGATATTTTTTTAATCCTATAGGGTGTTTTATTGATGGCACTTTCATATTCACACACGTGAAGTCAATGACCTGGTAAGCATTTGATTTGTTGTGAGTTTCATCATTGAAAGAAGAGCTATTCACCGCTCAGCTTTGGCAGATGTGGCTGAGGTTTCAGCAAGGAGTGACTGCAGTGTACCTTCACATACTTGAAAAAGCCTCAGATGGATTCCAGAGAAAACAAAGTTCATGTTTTTACTTCTAGTATTATTTTCTGAGCAGGTAGGCAGAAATACTCAAAGAGCACTGTCTGCAGGACACGGGTTGTTTTGCCTGCCCTGACCCCAGGGGCTCTGCTGGGTATTCCCTGTACCTGATAGTTTGTGGCAGGGCTGAGCAAATGAAATCTTGAATTGGTTATGTGAAGAACTCTCTCCCTTGCTGCAAGCAGATTGTTGCAAGAGGTCCTGCTTTTACCTTCCTACATGTATACAGGTGAAGGATAAGTCTACCCAGCAAAATGAAGGTATGATTCCAGCACGTTTGACTATAGTTATTCTCAGTGCTCAGACAGATAAGAATAATATTTGAGTCTTAGCACAAAACAATTTCACTGTGATGTAAGCTAATATATTTTTCTTTGCATTTGATAGTGGCTGAGCATGTACGAGTACTCCGTCTGAGGAGTGAGGGTGGCATGGCCCATCTGAAGGGTTGTGCTCAGAGCACAGACATCCCCAGTCCCAGGGTGTTTGGTCCTTGATGCTCAGCCAATAATGAATCCCATCATATCCTCATCACCACGCAATGTGGTGAAGACACCAGCTGTTCTGCCGGGTAGACGTCCATGTTGTTGTATGCCAGGTTAGGACAGAGCCTCCCCTGCGGGGTGGTGGGTTACACTAACTCGGGCTTTGGCTGCACTGACAGCTAGTCTGCACTGGTGGACATGAATACCCACTTCGCATCTAATTCTCACTAAATCCAAAGCCTGTGTTTCTTTTTCATTCAGTGAGAGGAAAGGCAATATGATTTGGCTGTCTGCTTGAGCTCAAGCAGCATAAATCACTGGCTGATGCACATGGTGACAAATGAGCATCTTCCCCTGTCAGGAGGAAAGTCTGCAGGGAATGACAGGTAGAGCTGAGCCCGTTTTGTACCAGGGAGACTCTGAAAGTCCTTCCTCTCTGCTTTCCTATGAGGCTGTGCTGCTTTGAGGACACATTGTTAAGGGATTGTTTGAATGGTGACAAAGTACAAGTTGCTTTAAAATGCTGAATAATTCACACGTCAGTATATGGACAGAAAGCTTCAAATTGTCTCACACTCGGATGAAAGATGAACACCCTTATTATGAGAAGGTAACTGATGTAAGGTTCACTCATACGGTGGACTCCATATATGAACATGGATGGATACTCAGTTCTATGTGCAAGTAATGGCATTACTACCTATTTCAAATTATTTTAAGAGAAGACATCCTAGTAACCTGAATACATATATAATCTACAGTTATAGACCTATATCATACTGCTATTTTGTGCAGAAACTCAGATTTACACAACAACATTTAATAAATATCAGCTCTTTGCATTATCTGGATCGTCATATACTTTGGAAGAATTTCAAGTCTTACTTCATTTAGTTTTACAGTTGCTAGGATGCACAGAGGCACTGTAGAGTCACTGCTGTCATGCTGGAATTTATCTAATCCCCCCAAGGTAAAACAAATGTTATAGGTAGCAGCCAGGTCCTCCTCCTCTGAAATATCTCCACTGTACAGTCGGTGTCAGGAAACAGTGCCAACCTGTGCTGAGGCATTTTGACTTTCGTTTGATGTTGCAATGATATTTCCAGCACCCCCATTAAAAAGCGTGGGCTCAGCTCAGTTCCTGAGCCTGTTCCAAGCTGGAGAACACGTCTTTTCTCCACCAGAACCTGCTGTGGCCTCCGCTATCGTTTACTAACGTCACAGATTTCAAGGTCTTTGCCTCATCAGAAATTTTTCAGAGGTTCAAGTGGAAACCTTTCTGACAACTGACACAGCTTGGATATATCAGGGAGTAAATCTTCCAGATCCAGACTGAGGAATTAATCTGAAACTGTCCGGATCCATAGATGCATGTTACGAGTCCCTCTCCCTAATGCTGCCTAGTGGATCAGATCTATACAGGACCAAAGGTAAACTGTGGCCTATGAAGAAGATAAGAAAATATAGAGGGAGAAATTATATCTCTACAAATCACTCCATTAAGAAGGTGGCAAGATTTGGCCAGATCTCCACAACTACCTGGAAAACTGCACAGGCATATAAGACTAGATGGGAATTCTTCCATCGTCATGCCCGGTTTCCCAGGCACACGAGATAATCCTTTACACCTTCTATCTTTATGCCTTCTGCTACTGCTTTCTCTCCTTCTGGCTCCTCAGCTGCTGAGTCTGACTTTGCCCATTTCTCATGCCATGATCTCCCTCTTATCACACAGAGGGAATTCAAAGCATGGAAGGGTGCTTGGAAAGACGTAATGGGACTTCTGTTTTGCTATTCTGGGGGGGCTTTCCCTGTAAGCAGGTGTAGATTCTCTGCCCAGTAAGGGCTATGCTGCAAAGTCCACAGACAATAATGCCACAGTAGTTGACATATCCATTTTCCAGATACATCCATCTTCCAGATGGCTAGAAGTTCCTGTCGAGAATGATTTCTGTAGGTGCATCTATGGTTACAGTCCATTCTTATGCAACATTATACACTGGAGGCATCGCTAGTATCAATAGTGGTAATGTCTTGCTATTTCACTGCCAATTCTCAATTTGCAAAACACAATGCCTGCAAATTACCCTTGATTTGTTTGCATCATTTACAACAAACAAACCTCCCAAAACACAAGTCAACATGTCCATCTTATTTATCCCTGCAATTTAGTTTTAATTCAGCATTTTGAAAACACTAGATTTGCATTTATTGCTGTCTTGCACAGAGTAATGTCCCACTATCATACTATTTATACCAGAAAAAAAATTACCAAAGGCTAAGTTTGAAAAACCAAAGTTGGATAACTATACACTTTGACTAGCAATGATAAAAGGTTGCTCATAAAATAGAATGGCCTAGAACTGCAGTTTCACATTTCCTGATATCACAGCCGTCTTGTTGCTATGCCTCAGTTAGCAGATATGCTGACAGCAAGGCAGCTACCAGGCTTTATAAACTTGTTCCTAAATCTGGGTTACCAACTAGTCTGACCATCATGTGGAAGCCAATGTAAGATACGGAGTCCCACAATTAGTTCAACCAACAGAATGCATTTGTAAGACGTAGGAACCTGTTGGGTACAAGTCAATATTTCTGTATTAGCCAAACATTAATAGCTTCCTCGGTACATCAGATGCCTTAGCATTAAAGGAAGGCCAAAAATAGCTACAAATACCCCAGCTGGTATGACAGAAATTTTCTTTCAGACTTATACCTTTAGCAATTACAGACCAGCAATGACTGAGTCCAGTCTGAGGATCACTGATACACACTGCAGTCCAGAAGTCAGGAGCGAAGTACTATTCACCTGACTGAAAGCCAGATTTGATCATCTTTGGCAGTTTTAGCAAGGAATGAAATGACTGCAAAAGATGTGACTGGAACCCCTACTTCTTGCCTGCCCTTACTCTTGCCATGAGGCTTGCATTTACTACTGGTTGGCTGAAGGCTAAAATGTCTACAAAATACCTGTTTTGCTTATTTCTATTGCCATGTTGGTAGAGCTCTGTGTATTCAGCCGCTGTGTGTTTATTAACCACCAGTAGGGATCACTCCAGAGAAGAGACTGTCTGCAATACTTACATGAAACAGGGCTCAATAGGATAAGGTTTAAGTTCTACCAGATGAGTAATATTAAAGGACCGTCACTGTGTGGTTGCTAACAGTTCCAGCAGGATAATACTACAGAAACATGACTGAAGTAGTAACTCCATACTCATATCTCCATCTCTGTATTGGTGTGGTTCAAGTGGCACTGCGATTTTGCCTAGTGTTGATGGTTGCACTGTATTCCACTGCCTTAGGCTGAAGCAGCCTCCAGGTACTGTACCAGTTCTAGAGGGCAGGACTGCTTTGTTTGTGCAGAGCTAAAATTCACTAATAAGGGGGAATAAAAATACTGCCTGGCTGTTAGCCATGTTATATCTTGCCTGTAATTAAATAGAGAACTCAGGTTTCCAGTTTGGTCACTCCAGTCTTGTAAGCAATACATTCGCTTTAACTTTTTTTCCCCCAAACTGAAAGATTAAAATAAACACATAAGACCCATTCCCTCCAAGCTATGCATTTAGCTCCTTTAATCATTTCAGAAGCCACATTCCTTTCTTCTCCCTCTCCCTTCTCCCTTCAAAATCCAATCTTGCTGCTAGGGATTGAGGAGCAGAATCCATGTGTCTGTCCCACACTTTCTCCAACCCGAAGACACATCCCCTGCTGGTTCCCCTTGCTCCGTCTGCAGCTATGGAGGTTCTTCATCATCTCCAAGGCCTGCAGAAGGGATGAATCCACAGAAGTCCTTTTCTCTGCCAGCACCAAACCTTCAAGGATAGACTGGGAGGGGGGAGCAGAACTGTTTGAGCACCACCCTCTGTTCCTCTGGTGATCCTTCTGGTACCCCAAAACAGGGCACCCAGAGAGAAAAATGAACAAAGGACATAGAAAAGACAGAAGAATGATTTCTTCCTGATGTGTCTGCAAAATATAGTCACTGTATATATAGTACAGGCCAAAAGTGTGTTTTCTACAGCTAAATCATGAAAATTATCCATTTATCTGAATCAAAAGGAATACACATGAAAAAGACACTTAAAGTTACATGACAACCACACTTCTGGAATCTCCTAACTTGTTTTTGCATTAGCAATATTTTGCCATTCCTTTCTTCTTTTCTTTTTTTTATGTGGACTAATACAGACACAGATGCCAACCCTTCCCTTCACAACCTGTAGAAGCAAAATTAATTACATATGAAACACATGTAATGCATTTGCAATTGTGAGCGGAACTGTACTTGCAATGTTGCATAGTTATTTTTACGTATACACAGAAATACCCCATCCCTACGCTGCATAGTAAGCTTACAGGTTCTGACTGCCTGCAGAAAGATCAGACATGGAAGACTCCAGCTGACAACCCCAAACACTTTTGCATTCTCAGATAAACCCCAGTATTTTTTTTCTATTAAGCATAAAAGTTGCAGAATGAGTTGATCTGTAAAAGATTTCATTCAATTGGTCTAGAAGCATTTGAAAAGCTCATAATTATTTTCCCTTGTGTTGAAATCATTGTCTTCACACATTCGTTTTAAACCACGAGTAGTAATAGTAATGGACAATTTGATAAGCCAGCTTTTTTGTTCTTAAAGAACACAATCAAATATTTCAAATTAAGTAATTTTCCTTCTTATACTTTCTTTTATCTTTTTGAGAAACGTAGTGCTCCTCAAAATACTGGCAACACATTACCACAGGAATCGCATTTTATGAACTCTAATTCCTAAAACCAAGGTTTCAGTGCTGTAAGGAGCTGATCTCACCAGAGAGACTTCAATTGTGTCTGTCAGAAAGCAATTACATATGTCAGAAAACAAACAAAATTATTTTCCCATGAGAATTTCTGACATTTTGAACTTTATTTTAATTCCATAAAATGTCAGTTTGGAAATATTCAGTTTACTGTGATGATCTTGAAACAGTTCCTTTCACTAACACTGGAATAGTTAAATAGATTATAAATATATTAATAAAATAGTATTTATATTAATATCATATAGAACTGAAAAATCAGAACTCTCACGTGAAATTTCATCAAAATCAATATGTGGATATATTTAAATGTCCATGAAACAGCATTTTCTGAAAGAGATTTTTTCCATGCCCAACAACAAAAATAGACCATATCTTCTTATAGGACTAGGATGGATCCCTGAAAGGGTTAGGCAGTAAGCTAGAGCTGGCGCCTGATTTACATGCTTAATTTCAAAGTGAGTACTCCGAACCCATACTCAGTTGCTGCCTAGCCTTGGAAGCATCTCAGTGCATTGAGAGCTAAGTTTTGAACAGCAGTGTTTCTCATGCGCCTCAAACTGCCCCAGCATGGATGGTAGCTGTGACGTAACTTTCATCTAAGCTCTCCTGGGATACAGGAACGAGGTGAACTTCCACATATATTCCTTCAGAGCCCTGATGCATTAGGTGTCTTCAGAAATCGCCGCAGGCTTTGAATAAGGTTCTATATGTTGCTAATCACTTGCTGTTCTCATCCAATAATTTAGTGTCTATAGCATTTTTCTGTGATTGGAAAGACTATGGTCCCATACTGTCCTCTGCCTGAAGGGAATCAGATCTACATTTTCTGTATGAGTCCCCTTATCACTAAGCTACAAATTGTTTTGGGAAAGGGCCAGACAGGCTCACTGTTGAAGA
>NW_008825167.1:8108945-8131876 GCF_000699105.1 Pygoscelis adeliae
CCCTGCTGAAGAACAGGAGAGGCTGACGGAATTCAGCTCAAGTCAGGCTTAGCTTACAGTGTTAGTAGCACCTATGATTCTCCTGAGAGAAGGCTGTGGCATCCCCTGAGGAGCAAAGCAATCTGCATTGCAGTCCTTGGCTATTTTATTTTACATCAAGGAGTTACTTTACTATGGCAGGAAACTGGAAGTGAGAAGGTGCAATGACAGTCATGCTGCTGTGTCACCCTTGTGCTTAACTCCTCTCTCTCTGGCCAAATGAATATTTGACTAGCTGATATAAAGTCAAAGAGTTTCAGATAGAAAAAAAGATAGAGTCAGCTGCAGAAAACAGACTTGATTTATACAGTAGCAGTTGTCTCCCCTCAGCTGAAAGAAAAAAAAACACTATCTGTGAGCACTCCTACTCTTTTGCAATGTGAAGAGCAAAAGCAAAATCTTGAACCACTGTTACTGGTGCTTTAGGAGAAGTATTGCCCGTTAGAGGAGACAGTGTATCTGCTGTCTTTGGAAGAACAAAAGGTCAGCGACAGCAGGAAAAGAGCAAATAGCGTTACCTCATGCATGGATGAAAGGTTAGTTCAGGAGGCACGCACAGGAATGTTTGTAAAGCCCAGAGGGGACTGTGATGTGTGCTGTGTTATGAATTGAAAGCTAACAAAGTGTGATGTCTTTTGAAAATCTAGTTATTTACTCGAGGCATTGCCCAGATGCAAAACATGTACCCTCAGGAAAATGAAAGATAAAGGTTTTCAAATAATTCACAGCTGCAGAGTATCTTAGACATTCAACATTTCGGGCCATGTTTGAAAGGTTCATTCCGAATTTATCAGAGTCAATCAGCTTCATGGCCACTGTATTAAAATAACTAAGTATACTGGACCAAAAAGAAAACTGGAAAAGGAATGAGTAGTTTCAGGCTATTGGCCCATATTTAAGCAGAGTAACTCATAGCAGTAGGATATGGTACTTTTCTTCTGGGACATGCCGGCTTCTACTTCACTGGTTTATAATGATGGGCATTTAATAACTTATAGAATTAACTTCAAAGAGGTACTGAAAACTGAAAATGAGAATAAGGAGGCACAATCTGAAAAAGGCACACTGGGTATAACTTAGAACCATAGAAACATAGAATCATAGAATAGGTTGGAAAAGACCTTAAAGATCATTGAGTCCAACCATTAACCTAGCACTGCCAAGTCCACCATGTACTACTAAATTTCACAAGTTACCACCTGGAAGGAAAAAAAATATATTGGTCAGATCAAAGACTGGATAGAACTTGGTGTACTACTTAAAACCCTTAAACTTGATGTACTACTAAATTTCACAAGTTATAGACAAATATATTGGTCTAATCAAAGACTGGATAAACATCCTGGGTCCAAGGTAGGCAATAGCCTGTTGTCAGCTGCCAGGTTGCAGAGATCAGCTTTGATTTCAGCGGCTCACCAGTACGACTTTTGTTACGCAGCGTCAGAAAAACATGGTTTTACAGACAGACTATCCTCGTTTTTCCAGCTCCCCAGAGAAACATACACAAAAAGTGCGTAATTCCCCTAGATGACCTCCTTAATGCAGGCTGGGAAACAGCTCTGGAAACAAGGCACACTTTGAACAGGCTAATGCATTATTCCTTTTAAGGATGATCTCATCACCTAGCTGAAAAAAAGTGTAGCCTCAATGTTTCTGGAAATTGAAGCTGTCAGTGGAGAATGGTTGTTTGCTATGGGGATTAAAATATTACTGCCCTGAGGAATGTTTACAGACAAAAATACTAGTAGAATTCTATACATAAGCAGGACCAAGAGGCATTGAAAATTCAAGGGAAGGCCAGGAGTGAAATGTGTTGACCAACTTCAGACACAAACACAGAAATGGAAAGTGGTTGTTAAGTAAAACCCTGTAACATGCTAAAAATGGCATCACAGTTCCCAGGAAAGCTGGCAACAGCTTCACTTGAAGTTTGGAGTAAAAACAGCAATGCAAATCAAGTGCATTTCATCATATTCATTAGCTGACACGGATGGCTGTTACTCATGGTCAGAAATAGTGCATATGACAAACTTCTGCTGTATGCAATTTATATGATTCAGAAAACACTTGTTACCCATATGATGCCTGAAATTGAGAACTCATGAAAATACAAGTTTCATTCATGATTAAAGGTGCTTGCAACATGACAGTTTAAGCAGAGTCCAGGTGAATGTTTTTTTCTAAAAGTGTTTGAAAAGCAAAACAAAGAAGCACAGTTAGTGCTTTCAAAAGAGACCAACACAAAAGATTTTATTTACTCAGCATCTGGAACTGTAATGTTATGTCATTCTCCAGGCAGGTGGGAGATGAGATTTTTCATTATATCAAGCAGACAAGAGCAGTGAATCGGGTCCTCCAGGCTCCTGGTGATATTTAAATCTAAGAAAAGATGAAGGAGTAGTGGAGTTTTTGTTTTCCATGGTTTTTTGAAAGACAGGACTTATCATTCATTTTGTCCATGCTTTTAAAGAAACAATAGCAGTGCTGTACGCTAGAAAATGGTTCAGAGTGGTACATCCTAAACAGCAGAATAGTCTTCTTATAATTTGATACTTGATGGCCAAGACCCAGAAAAGCACAGAATTTTAGATTCATGTTATATACCTATTGTAGATGTATGGTGGGTTAGCTGTTGTTAATTTTGGTAATAACCCCTAAGAAGCCTAAGAATCCAACAGAGGAGTGACGGATGCTACTTCAGTGTCAAGGTCATCATCTCAAGACACAGCGCTGATGACAACTCTATCCTTGACAGGATTTAATCTGTCTGCTCCCACTGAATCCCTGGAACAGCACTACACATACATATGGCATATGTTTCATCTCCTATGATTGTCTCCTAAAAAAGTAAAAAGGCCTCTTAAATGAAGAAGGGGTGAAGGATCATTCTTCTTCTAGCAGAATGACAGGTCTCTCACATCTCCCATTTTTTCTTATGGCAGGAGCTGCTTTCTGAGTGAATGCTTTTGGGTGTCCCAAACAAGGGTACAGATGTCAAAAGATGGACCTTCTGAACTGTTAGAACTGTTAACACAGAGCTGTTCAATTTCATTCCACCACGCCAAGAACTAGGAGGTTATTAGGAGGGTTATTTTGCAGTCAGCGTCCCTGCGTGTTTGTGTGTATCATTGCAGTGACTGATGGCATTCTTCACATAAAGAGGATTGCTCTTAGGATCAGCTGCTTAACCTCTCTCTAGAAGGTTAGCTGGTGTATTGTCTCCAGCCACTACACAGGGTAATCTCTGTCATAATCCCTGTCTCCACCACAGCCAGCCACTACTCTTCTGTGGTGTACAGCTAGTAATGCTCACACGCCTGGGTTCAGACTTTCTCTGCTCGCTGTGCATATGTGCTGGTTTTGGCTGGGATAGAGTTAATTTTCTTCATAATAGCTAGGATGGGGCTGTGTTTTGGATTTGTGCTGAAAACAGTGCTGATAATCCAGAGATGTTTTCGTTACTGCTGAGCAGTGCTACACAGAGTCAAGGCCTTTTCTGCTTCTCACCCCACCCCACCAGCGAGTAGGCTGGGGGGGCACAAGAAGTTGGGAGGGGACACAGCCGGGACAGCTGACCCCAACTGACCAAAGGGATATTCCACACCATATGACGTCATGCTCAGCATATAAAGCTGGGGGAAGAAGAAGGAAGGGGGGGACATTTGGAGTGAAGGCATTTGTCTTCCCAAGTAACCGTTACGTGTGCTGGAGCCCTGCTTTCCTGGAGATGGCTGAACACCTGCCTGCCCAGGGGAAGGAGTGAATGAATTCCTTGTTCTGCTTTGCTTGTGTGCGCGGCTTTTGCTTTACCTGTTAAAATGGTTTTATCTCAAGCCACGAGTTTTCTCACTTTTACCCTTCCAATTCTCTCCCCCATCCCACTGGCCGGGGGGAGTGAGCCAGTGGCTGTGTGGTGCTTAGTTGCCGGCTGGGGTTAAACCATGACAGCATACCAAATAGAAGATGCTGGTCCCAACTGAGTAAGTAATTTTCTATGAAATTTAAGCAAACTTTTCCCAGCCAAGTCAACAAAACTACTTGCCTGAGTATCTGATCATCATCTGAAGCAAAGACTTCTCACCTTTACTTGCACCTGCCTAACAAATAACAACTGGTGGTTGTAATGGGGGAATGCAGTAATGGCACCTCCCCAATACCTACATATAAAATAAAAGTGTACTATGACTTTACTCCTTCTGTGTTGACCCATTAGAATAACCCAACTGTAAGCCTACAGAAAAGCTTCCAGCAATTCTGGAGTGCCTGGCTGGATGTTTTATGAACAAGACAAGAATCCAGTAGGTTCACCAGTTATAAAGCAGCATCTTTGATTTAGATACTCCATATTCACTCTTATCAGCATTTTAAAGTTCCTTGGCATTTGTCTGTTGGTTGTTGTTGGTTTTTTTTTAATAAGCAGAGGCTTTCTCATTCAATTTTTACATTTAGAAATAGAAATTCTTCATTCATTGCACCTGGAATGTAAAAATGTTAAAAAGAAAACACTGACAGGCAGCTCCTTCAGCATCTTGACGGAGTCTTCCTCCATCCAACTTCAGGAATTTTGGACAAAAAAGTTGAGAAGAAATAAAATCCCATGATATTGATTAGGAGAAATTTTCTTATCTTGTCAGAAAGATAAAGGTGTTTAATGAAGATTGAATTGAAGAGGAGCAGTGGTGGTTTCCAAGGAAGCTTAACATGCACCTCTATAAACATCAATGAAACTCCTTTGGTTTTGCTTTTGGGTTTTTTTTTCTTTTTCTTTTTCTTTTTCCTCCCTGTTGTTGTTGAGGTGGTGTTTTTTTTCTTACTGGGTTAATCCAAAGCAGGAATTCCAAACCATTTCACTTTTTAAAATAGAAAGTGCATTGACACAAACATGTATCGGGAGATATTAGGCATGTATAAACTGTATAAGTCCAGTGATATATATTTGACTTGATTCTAGACAGACGCATGTCGGGTCATCAGAAGAGGGTGGGTACCAAAGGCAGTAGAAGCAAACATGAATGTGACAAGCACAGTGTAATTAAGTGGTGTTTATGCTGGGGTGCAGCACTTGCTCAGCCAGGAGGGTGTCCTTTCTGTCCATGTGCTTTGGGTTCCTCCCAGAGCAAACCAGGGAACACAGCAGGATGGAGTCCACTCGGATCTTGTAATGACAGGCAGTCAGGAAACAGCTGCAATGCATATCCAGGGGTAAGGAGAGCACAGCAAAGTGGAACTGCTCCTTTGGATAGATACAGCTGCAGAGGCTGTACCTAACAGGAGATGGAAGGAATCTGAAAGTATAGACATCTGTGTTAAATAATTATTTTTTCCACTTTTTCCTGTCATCTGAAGATCTGGTTGCAGTGATTTGTGTGACCTTCTTCATGGAACAGGCTGTTATAAGTCAGTTGTAAACAGTTGGAGCAGATAAGGGTGTTTGGGTAGGCACAGCAGTCAGCGCTTGGAAGAGACAACTGCTAAGCAGGGGATTTTGGCCCCTCTTATATTTTCTGTGTGTTGCCTCTCTGGGTTGTGGAATGGGGCAGTGAGCCCTGAGTTAGCAGAAGGAGCTTCCTGAGGCATGTTGATACTGTCAGAATGTAACCTTCAGATCCTCAGTCAACTCTGTGCTGAAGTTTCTGCTCCCCAAAGAAAGGAGGAAAGGAGAAAAGAGCAAGGAACTGAAAATTTCACAAAAGAACTTGAGAAGCAGAGAGAGACGTTTTCCTTGCAGACATCATTCTACATCCCATAAGTTGTAGCCAGAGATGGGTCAGTAACTGTGAATGGATGGGTCTTGTTTTATTTCTTCTCTAAGTCAGAAGGGACCTACAGCATATGAAAACTGAAGAAAACAGGGACAAGCACAGTCAATAGAAATGATCAGACAAATTGAGGCTAAGATTTTGGAAGTGTCATTAGCTTAGCAGAAAACAGACTGATCAGGAATGGAAAACAGGAGACATAGAAGGGGTAGCTTGGCATACTGTAACATTAAGAGGTGCGAGGGTGAGATGGCATCCACAAGAAGAGGAACAATATGAACGTGGCTGTGCTGGGACTACCAAAGTGCAGAGGACATGAGGAATTCTCCATAGTACCCAGGCATTACCAGGTACTCAAAGAAACTACAGAAGTTATCTTGACAGAGCAATATGGTTGAAAGCAGATAAATACCCCATGGTTGACTGCTGTTTGATGCAACCTTTAAGCACTCTAAAATTGCATCATGGATGCACAGACTGCAGATGACTTACAAAGAACCTGGAGGGATGCTGAATATGTAAGGACCATATCCAAGGACAAGCTTTTGCTGTTCTCTGCAAGAAGCAGTATGCAAGGCTGTGGACATGAACTGCTGGCAGAAAAAAGTGAGTTAAATAGAGGATTTTTGTGGAAGACAGATTTTGTGGAAGACTAGTCTCTCTTTAGAGGCAAGTGAACTTTTTGGGTAACCTGTGGCTCACTGCTTAAGGGGACACACAGGGAGGATAATTAGGAAAGTATTCAATTAATAAAAGAGGATGAGATAAATAAGCATTAATATAGCATAAAATCAAGATGTCAAAAACAAAATTAATCAAGGCACCCAGGGGTAAGAGGAGAGAAATGTGCTAATTTCCTATACACCAATGCTAGTGACCTGTGTAATAACAGGAATTAGAATGTATTTATGAGCATAAATTCAGCCTTTCAGGGAAGAATGAAGCCTGGTGAGAAGATCTGCATGACTGGAATGCTAAAGTCTCCTCCTAATACCTGTTTAGGAAGGGATGAGTGGACTAAAAGGGAGGTAAAGCGTTATTCTATGTCAAAAATGATATTGTCTGTTTGAATCACTGCCAGCTCAGAAGCAAACATTTCATGAATCTTTACAAGCCAATATCCTAACAGGTAGGACATAGTGCCATAGACCAAAGACTTAAGGACAAGCTGATGGGCTTTATAAATATTTACCTATAAAGTGCAAGCAAAAAGGTCTGTTATCATGGGAAACTTCAGTCTGAGTGATATGAGCTGACAGTCTCATTCTGCCAAATATCCTCAGATGTCTAAATTCTATAGAAGATAATCCTTAATTCAAAAATGTTGTCTCTCCCACAAGGGAATTCTATATTAGATGCCTTCTTGACAGCTAGAGAGGAATTGATCACACAGTTCAAAAGCCCTGGGACTTGTGAACATTGCACTGTGGACTTTGGCTTAGGGCATGGAGACAGTGCGATCCTGTCATCTCCACAGTCCATTGGGCTGATACAACTTACTTCTCAGCGTGGTTGGGCTGTGCTAACGCAGCTGCATGCAGCGCTCGGTGTGTGAGTGAGTGTGGAGGTGGGAGGACAAGTGCTTTTGCAGACTTTCAAGTCCCAGCTCCTCTTTCCGGGGTGATGCCACTGAATATTTTGCTTGTCATGGAGTTCATAACTCAATGAAGCTGTGATCTGCTGTCTCTCAACAAGGTCGGGTGCTGCTAATCAGCAGATTGGGGGTATCTTTTATTCGTTGAAGCAGGGTTCCCAGAGCCTCACTGAGTTTCTCAGGTGGGAAAGTGTGGGAGCACACTAGATTCTCTGTGCACTGAGGAAGATTGCTTCAGCCTGCGTAGGCACAGAGGAGCAGGCTGCCTTCTGATCCAGAGCCCAGATTCACTGAAAGAAGTTAATGATGAGCTCTCACCTTATTCTATAAGCAAGAAAGCATGTAGGTTAATGAACCATGTGAAATGAGGGAGTCAAAACAAGGGAGGTGAGACTGTAGATTTGATACTCATTAGTAATAGTTCAAAGCAAAGACGAGAAATCATCCAATATACAGAAAAAAAGGTACTTGCATGACAAGCTATAAAAATGCTAATAGAAGGAAAAAACCCTAAAAGAGGAGGCAAATAGCAACACAGCAGGATCAGGGATCCTCCCTTTCCAAAGAGCAATACATTGATGACTGGTTGGTCAGCAGAGACTCATTGGGTGCCCAGTGGTGTGGTGTGAGCATGTTAATGGTCAGGCTAATAATGGTTAGTTCCAGCCCATTACAATGTATATAAACAATAAATGAGATGATGGCTGTGCACTCACAAACTGTGTGCCTGATCTTGCTCTTGAGCCTCTGCAGATGGTAAATGATGCCAGAATAAAGGTAACTTCAGTGTTACACCCTCACTCATCAGTATTTGCCTCTTTGCAAAGCAATTGCACCTGAGCCAGCTTGTTTTATACCTTGCCAGAATATTTGACATCGACTGCTGAAGAAGTCTTGCAGTTGTTGCTGTTCAGAAGATAGCTATTGCCTAAAAAAAGGTAACATTCAATATGAAAATGTGAACATAGGGGATACTGCTCAAAATCACACTATCAGCCTTATACTACTAGCCTGTTCAGAGTAAGCTCAGATAACTCTGTGTGATGCTACATTGCTCTATGTAGATATAACTTCAAGTGATCATGACTCGATCATGTGTGCTCTGCATCTGTGGGCTCTATGCTTTATATGAGCAGTTTCACAGTGTCGCAGAGCTGAGGACAGCTTTGATCATATCAATTGGAGGTAAAAAATCCAAACAGAAAAGCATGAATAAAAATAAAAAAAATCAGAACCCTTTGGTTGAAAATGAAAACACCCCAGCTAAAAAGTCAGACTTGGGCAGTAGAACGAGATAATGGTAATAGTAACAATATTAACTAAAGTATCACATGCATTACCTTTATCATAAAGGAAAGAAAGAAGAAACAGATATTAAAGAATAGAAATTAGGACATTAGGTACTGGTAAAGACACAAGGAAAACTACATGGTCAGCAAAGTTCAGGATAAAAAGGAGATACTGAAAGTAAATTTGGAACAAAAAATATGTAAAGAGGTGGGGTTTTTTTGAACTAGTAGATGATGTCTATGGAATTGTCTACAATACGGTAGAAAAGACAAGCTTCTCTACATGTTTCTCTTTTGGGCTTTGAAGAACAGTCAATATGCTGTGATGGCAGCACATCTTCTAGTGATGATGATGACTATGGCGTATTTTCTATTCTGACAGTGACTCAAAGAAATGTTAAAAATCAGCTATTGAAGTTAGATATTTTTAAATAGGTTGCATCAGAGAGTTTTAAAATGCTGTTTGAGTAGCTCTCTGGATCCTTAACACTGATTTTTGATAAAACTGGGAACAGTAAGCTAGTTTCAGGAAATTGAAAGAAAGCCAATGCTGTAAGAAAATCTGAAAAAGGTGAAGTGGGCAATCTGGTGGGCCTACTGGGCCTTTCAGCTCTAAAGAATGGCCAAAGCAAGGATGGGTAATAAGATTATTTCTCATTGCCAAGGATTCATTGACAATAGGTCATGCTAGTTAACTTGATATATGTTCTCTCAACGAGGTTATAAATTTGGTTGAAAAAGTAATAGTGCTGCTGCAAGCACAGAGCATTCTACAATTTCAGACCACATTTTCATTAGAAATTAAAACATTACAAAATAAACAAAATGCACATTAATTTGGTACTTTTCTGAACTGAAAACTTAATGCGTGGATCTCTAAATACAATCGGCCAACGAGCATGATACTATTCAGTATTTTTATTAACAACCTACTGAAAGGATTGACAGATGATATAAAAGTGGGAGAGTCATAAGCTGTGAAGATGACATGCAAGTCTGGCACTAAGACCCCAGGAAGTGGAATGCTGGCTGTGTTCACCATGGCTGAAGAGGACTTGGGGGTCACACCAGATAGAGACATGAAGATGAATTCATGCTATTACTGTTCTATGGTGTTTCCAAATATTTCCTGTCATTGGCAAAGACCTGAAGTCTTTGAACAACTAAGGATGAATTTCACACTGAGAAGTGCGTTAGTGGGACACCATGGATGTGAAAATAAGAAAGGTCTTTCAAGAAGGATTTTGTTAAACAGCAGAAAGTACAGAGAAGGCACATAGGAAGGATGAAAAGATTGAAAATCATTCTTTATACTGATACAATCGAAGAGCTCTGCTGGCTTAGATTTATGCAGAGAAGATTAAGGGGATGACTTCATGTAGGTTTGTAAGCACCAACATGAGAACAGAAATCTCATAATAGAGTGTCCTTCAGTACAGGAGACTGGGACATAATAAGATGCGTTGGCTGGAAGCTAAGGTTAGATGAATCAGATCAAACAAAAAAGATGCATTAAAGCCATTGGACCTATCTGTTGCTGAGGTATGTTCTTGATCCTCAGAAATGTTTAAATCAAACCTGCTTTACAGGGAACACCTCACTCCACTGAATAGTTAAACATTAAATTCATGAACCGTGATTTAGCCAGAAATTTCGAATGCTAATTCAATGCTCTGGACTCAGACTTTGATTTTCACAGAAGTCAAAGAAGTGAAAGATAGATGCTGGCAGGTCTTTAGGTGCGTTCCTGAATTTGATGATATACCGTTGGGGAATTCAATTTTGTTTTTACACGGTGTCATTTCAGAATATGTTTTTATGCACAGCTTATGTTTCTAGACAGGGAACACATGGCTGGAAGCTCATGACAGCAGAGGACTGTCCTCAGCAGGGCATGGAGTGGCCACAGAAAAACAGAAAGCTGAACCAAGGCCTAACTTCTTTGCACACACACTGCAAAATTCACCTTTTTCTAAATGTCTCTGTTGTCATCTTTTGCAAATGGGCAGGCTGTGACTGTGCTTCCTGGGTTTCCCATTTAGTGTTGTGTCACTTATCCACAAAACGGGAGAGAAGGGCTGAGGGGGCTGAGCCCACCCTGAGCACACGTGTCTGGAGAACTCCAACACTGCACCTCCTGAAGCTGAGCCGTTAGGCAGCAAGCATCTATGCCCAGATGGTGAACAGGTAAGAAGTCATTTGACATTGGTCCAGTGGAGAGTACACCAGATGGGAGGTAGGGAGAGCTACAGCTCTGGTCTCTGGTCCTGAGTCGTTTTTTTTTTTCTTCTTCCACAAAGAAATCCATTCAGGAAGGCTCCGTAGTTCTTTTTTTTTCCCCCCATTCATTCACTTTCTCAAGGTGTTGGTGAAACAGAGTCTGGTTTAGGCTACAACATAATCCAGTTAGGATGCAGCCTAACCCAGTTACAAGTAGTCGTGATAAAAGGGGGAAGAAGATGAGGGGACAGGCTGACACAACTGCCCCATGGGAAAAAAAAAGTCAAAAAAAGCATTTCTGAAGAAAAACATACATCCTCAGTCAGTGCTAAGTTTTCCGCACAGGGAGAATCCTTCCAAACTCTTCCTGGAGAGTAAAAGCAAATGGAAACATGAAGATGTGTTTCCCTGATGCATGAATAGCTCACATTAGTGTTAGTAGAAATTACCCACATGCCTCACAGACTGAACAGGCTCAATATTTAAATTGACTCCGTGGGAGCTGCTAGGCACAAAGAAAACTGCACAGGAGGCTCCTGGAAAACTAATAGTATAGGCTAATAAGAGCTTCCTTTATTTTCTTAGGACCCCCATGAAGCTAAATATGTACCTTGGAAGATGAATCTAGATAGTATTGCTTATATAGACAGGAGGCAAAGCTCATTTTTTTAAGGATAGAGGACTTATGTAAAACCTACTGAAAATGAAAAATACAAGATAAAGAAAAAAAGTGTTATTTAATCTGTGAGATACTTTTTTCAGATATATCAGTTACTATACCAAAAAGCAAAGTGGTTTTTTTCTCTTCTAGTTCTTTGTTATGTGGATTTTTTAAATGGTTAAAATATAATGGAGACCTATTCAAAAGCAAGACAGCCTTTGGAGGGAGACTTCCATGTTACTGAAGAGAAAAATCTCATGCAACAGATTTCCAGATTGGTAAAACCCACTTACATGTTTCTGTCTTAAAAACATGTGCTTCTTCACATTCATGCGCAAATGTTTGCACTTGTATTCTGCTTGTAGAGTGAGATCAGTTGCTTCCCAATAGAACTCTGTCATTTCACTCTTTTTTGGAACAGCTGTATGGAAAAAAATGTAAATAAGTGAAATGACATATTTTAATTTTGTTGAGGTATTTAACCAATAAATATGCATTTCTTGATTATCGCTGAATGAATACATTTTAACTGTAATACTCCCAAAAATATTAATATCATCAATGTGCTAAAGAAATAAACTTTATAGACAGAACTACCAGCTGTGTGATAAGTACAGTCTTTTGCACGTATTTTTAGTTAATTTTTTAAGTATTAATCAATGCAAATGCACAAACTAACTTTTTTTTTAAGGTATAGAGTGAATAAATTAGACATTTAAAACATAATTTAATAATTTCCCTTGATCAGTAGCCCATACAATCACTTTCACTGACTCAGAAGGAAGCTATATGAGCAATTTCTGAATAAAGGATGCACAGCATGCTTAAATTTTAAAAATCACTATTGTAATTTCTATTATTACAACTGAATAATTGGGTCAAAATTCTGCTTACGTAATCTTACTGCATTCAGGCTACAAGCTACTGTAAATACAAGGGACTTGTAATCTAACTGTCTTAATTTTCTTTGTTGAAATACTAATGCTCTATAAGATGTATCTTCATTAAAGTTGTGCTCATTTTTAATTTTTCTTTTGTAAATGTGAAATGCAACCTCATTGACAAATGGCACCAAAAGGCATAGATATTTAATACTTTTCCACATCTGTCTTCACTAAAAAGGTCAAATGGTCTAACCATTGAACTAATGTTCAATATTACTGAGAGAGAAATAAAACATCAGCACAGAACAGGAAAAGAACAAGTAACACTGCTCTTTGACAAGTTGAGTCTTTTCATAACTGCTGGCCCTGATGGATTTCATTCACGTTAGTTAATGAAATGACTGAAGCAATGTCAAAGCCATTTGGGATTATTTCTGAGAACTTCTAGTGGGGGAAGGGTAAAACACTGTAAGACAAATATAGCTCAATCTTCTAAAAAAATTCTGGAATGAAAATAAAATTATCTGTAAGAAGCCATAGGATAATAAGGAGATGGGTAAATCATGTCAGACTGCTATAATTTTCTTTTGTAATAGCATGACTGGTGTCATGAGACAATAGTAGTAGTACTGAATCACATATGTCTTGACTCATTTCTGGAACCATCTCACACGATATTCTCACATGAAAGGTAGGGAGACATGGGCTAGGTTACCCTCTTGTAGGGTGGATGTAATGCTGGTTACGTACTTATTCCTGAGGAATAATTATCAAAGACCCATTCCTGGAACTAACAGACATACCAAGTGGGATTTTGTAATGTGTTGTTCTTGGTCTAGGATAGGCTTTGACACTTAGGAATAATCAGCAGTGGAAGTACAGGATGGGATTCACTTGGTGAATAGGCAGTTCTTCAGGACAGGAAGGAGAGCCACCACTTCATATGGTGTTATGCTGGGGCATTTAACTCAGCCTGAAAGATAAAGGAGGGAGTCCTTCCTCTTCAATAAGGATCAGAGCATGCACTTTTAGGCTCTGTATTTCAATATATGTGTTGAGATATTGAAGAGAGTTCACAGGAGAGCTGCAGGCATAACTGGAGTCCTAAAAAATGCAACCTATGAGGAGATTTCAGAGGCTTGTACAACTTGGAAAAGAATGAGGGGAGATGACGATGATTTTCGGATTTGCAAAAAGTTGCTGCCAAGAATAATGGAAGAATCTGTTCTTCAGCTCTGTGATGAATTCTGGCAAGAAACGTTCCGATTAAGTATCAGGAAAAAGTGCCCAGTAGTAAAGTTAGTACAGTTCTGGGGTAGGTTGCTTAACTATAGTGTTATGCAACATAGTGTACATGCCTGGGTATAAGTAGGAATGGTATAGATACGGGGGGGTTCTGCCTTTGGCAGGGGATAGACTAGATGATCTCTGTAGGCTGATATTTCACCCTTGTTTTCTATGATATCTGTAGTCACCTGAATTTGTTAATGAAAACCAGAATTTGATAACTTGGGAACAGTTAGGCTGCTGATGTACTGAAGCCATTACCTAGCACACTGGGTAAAATTTTTCCATTATTTTTCCCACCTGCCTAATTGCAATCTCCTGATTTATCCTAAACTTATAAACCCTCTGGGGCATGATCTGCCCTTTTTTTTCAGTGAGTATGCTGCCTAGTGCAGTGGATTGCACTACATTAATTCCAGTTATTATAACATATACAATTACTATATTGATCATCATCATCATCGCAGCTGTGGTGCACACTCTGAGCCAGTGTTTGGTGCTGGTACAAAGCACAGATAGGGAAATGAACAATCCAATAACCATTGCCATCTCCTGAGATTGGTGTGGCCAACAGACTTCCATAGGGGTTAGAAGCAGCCATCAGAAAGTGCAGACCTAAACTGTAACAGAAAATTATTTTGGGAGGATTCCTTGGGAGATCACTTCTCAACTAATAAACCTCCAGAAAAGTACACAATAAGCTGGCTCATAATAATTGCCACTGGTATTGTTTGCCCATGGGATGGATACCAGGTAGAGAAGGCAGGTGAAAAATCTTCAAACATCAAGCCATGAGAATGGAATTGGAAAGAGGATAGAAAGGAAAGATCAAAGCAGTGTTCACTGTCACAAGTGCCATACAGACCCTGCCTGAAACCAGACTAGTATCCTTTAAATGGATTAGAAATTTCTATCTCCATGCAGTATCTGGGAAAAGTTATTATCTGGAAGACATCCTCTGTTTTGCAATAATACCTTGACCTAAATAAATCTGTCTGATTCTAGGATGAGCATGACAGAATGCCAGCTCTCCATGACATCAGTCTTTGAGGTTGGGTTATGAATAAATGATAACAATAATAGATATAAGAAATTTAAACTGGAGCTAGCTGGGAACGATACTTTGTTTTAACAGAAATATTCAGGTTTCAAAAGTTCTTCATTGTTTTCCAAGAGGAAGAAATACAACATGTTTTATAACTTCTCCTGATCAAATGAGAAAGGCTTGTCACATAATAAGCAGGGCCCTGGGATCAGGGGACTCACCTGGAAGTTCCGGATTCAGGTGCCTAATCTGAATTCCTTCTGAGGAACTTTATGTTTCTGACAGAAGACAGTATTAGTGAACATTTTTAACACTGATAACTTGAATCAAAATTATTAAATGTGGAACAAATAATCCATTCTGTTCGATCTTCACTAGAGGAGTATTGCTTCATCCACTGGAGTAGCATCAAAGTAAGTAATTTTTTTCTACCTGAAATATGGCCTAAAATATGTTTTGAAAGGCATGCATCAGTTTCTCTTTTTTATTTTGCAGATAGCAGCTTTAACCTTGAATTTTATTAGAAGCTTGATTCTTCTTCTTTTCATGCTTTCTTAAGTATCTTAGCTCAGGTAGACACTATCAGCCTGAATTTGATCTTATAATTATTCTACATTGAGACAATTCCACTGACTTCTAGTCCTGATACAAGCAAACTAGGTATCATTTGCATTAATATGTGTATAACAACATAAACACTCGAGGGGGATTCAGTTCTCTGAAGACATCTATGACATAGACATCTATGTCTGTGTCATCCTAAAGTCCAATTTCTGTCCAATAGAGGGAAATCTATCTGACCAAATGTAGGTATCTATTTTAGGATGAGACAAATCATACCCTAAGAGCAACTGATTCTGCCCATTGACTGAAAGAAGAGCCCAGGACTGCTTGAAAGTCCACAGATATCTACCCTTAATCAAATGAAGCCAACTTTTAAAGGCAATGGCTGAAACTAAGCTCTTATCTGGGCACATGGAAATACATAATGAAAGCAAGCCCTCAGGAGTTCACAGCTTGGAGCTCTGATCCAGCTGGCTCCTTTACACACACAGTCTGACAGATAAATCAAAAAGTTAAAACAAAGCGTGGGGAAAAGACAGTATTATTATCCTTCCTACATCCCCAAAAGATATTAAACATGCTAATACTCTGTGTTGATCATGTTCCTTTTAGCATGGGATCTCACATTACAACTCGCTCTGCAACCTTGGGTAGTCAGAGCATTACACACCAGCCATCCCACTGCCTCTGCAGAGCAACTGAACTCTTAAGGCAGAATGAGAGTCCCTGCCTTGTATCAGTCTGACTCCCTTACTGAGTCATTTTGCCAGCATTCACATTCTATTAAGGAACATCTTCCAATTGTTTCATTCTTGATTAAACTGCCTTGAACATATATTAATATGTACTTTGGAGCAGGTTTAATTTTGAGTGATTAATTTTTCCAAATCCCTCTTCTGTAACCAGCAACTTCCCTTTCCAGAAAAATAAACACCTAATTTAGAAATCACAGCATTTGAGGGGTATTTATAATTACAATTTAGTATTTGAGCACTCCCAGTAAGAAGTAAGTTAGTAAGACAGCCTGACAATAGACTTCAGTGGAGTTCAGAAAGTCTGCTCCCTCGCTGCAGGGCTCTGCACTGCTTAGTACAGTCTAAATTCTATAGGTTCTTAGCATGACTCATTACAGTATTATAGTAATGCTGCAGAATATTGCATTTAAGTGGTAAGATTTAGGAATAATCACTTGAATGCTAATGATCAACGCCAGAGTGCTGCAGTGAATGTAGACCCTGTTTGTATGCGCACAGGGATCTCATACGCAATAGACCATCATTCAGTTAGTTTTACAAAGAGGTTCCTTTTGGACTACAACCCTCCATGTGATGGCAACTAAGAAGATAGTCTTTACTGACAGAAGAAAGTGCCCAGGAGGGGTACTGAAGACTTACTGTCCTCAGAGGGAAACTTCTGGAGAACAAGAGATAGCAGTCCCTCAGTACTGAAACTCTAGTCCTCTGTATCATGTAACTATCAAAAATACTGGTCTCCAAAGCCTTTCATGACCCTCCTTCCGGTGGTATGCCAAGCTTCTCAAGGTCTGAGCATGACGCAGCACCTTGCTTTGATCCTTGAAATGCTAATTTTCATTTCAAGGCAACAGTCAGTTTTAAAGTTGATGCTGTTGCTAATGATGACTTTGATGTCATTATCAGTGCTGGACTGACTCAAAATGTCAATTCATCCATATAGTTCTGAAGAGGCTTATGTATTTGAAAGTTTTTCTGTTTATTCCAGCTATATCTGCTGGTCTAATGAAAGATATTATTTCTCTCTAAAACCTTGTGTTCTTTGTATCCATAGACCTTAATTGCCATAGGGAATGTCCATCCTTGGAGACTTTCAAAACTTAGCTGGACAAGCTGATCCATCTTTGAAGATGGCTTTGCTTTAAGCAGGAGGCTGAACTAAGTGGTATCCAGAAGCTCCTTCCAACCTATATCAATCTGTGACTTTACAAGGCTTAAACCTGGTAGGTTTCAAATCTGCCCTTTTTAAGTCTTTGTAATGAGGGATCTGATTAAATATTTTAATTCTGGTAGTAGCTTGATCAGTCGAAAAAGGCAGATTCTCAGAAAACTACAAGGAAATATGAAGCAACATGAGTTGAATTGCCAAGGATACTGCGAGGTTCCTTTTAACTGCCTTGGGCTTCCCAGATGGAGAATGGATTTCCAAATGGAGATGGTCTTCTGCAGGTCTGACAGTTTTGCCCTCAATGAAAAGAAGAGTTCAATAGAGAAATGCAGGGCAGTAGATACATTCAGTCCAAAGAATATATATGAAATGTACATACACAGTAGGATATGCAGCAGCATGGCTTGAAGAGGTATCTCTGTCATATGTGATAATGTCTCTCCCTCACACTAGAAACAGATTTGGGTATGGAAGGCAGTGCTGTAAATTGTCATGGCTGTATTACATGCATGTGTGTTCGGGAGTGGTGGTTGAACAGAGAGAAAGAATTTTATCAGAGGATTGGGGCATGGCTTTATTTTTACAGAAGAGCACATACACTATCTTCAACTGCAACACCTATTTGAACTTCCACAACAGAAAAAAAACCCTAAACCTAAGTTACATTTAAGGAAATTTATAGTCAATTTCAAGTAAGAGTTTTCTAAGCTGATAATACAACATCTTTTACACCATTGGAGTTGAAAGGGAGCTTTCATTTTCTGCAAGTATTTTGGAGTCTAATACTGTGCATTTATAATATCCATATCATATTTAGCATTCACTTTAATGGTTCAAATATTTCCTTAATTGAAAAACAACTCCAGTGCAGCAAGTGTAGTTGAGATTTTTACTTTAAATAATATTTTACTTCATCTAAAATTAATGATGACCAGCGAGGGCTTATTTATATAGACAGTATAATTAAAAGTGATGCACTGTTTTGGGTTATTCTCTATGGCCCTGATCCTGCAAACACACATGAGACTAACCTTATGCACAACAGTTTTTACGCTAAGTTCCACAGAAATATTCAAGCATATAAAAAGGCTCAGAGGAAGAAGTGTTTTTAAAATTAAGATATATACAGACATGTTCTAGCGCTCAGGATGTTCTGCAGCATTCACATTGCTCTTACTGAACATCTTTAGCTGCTCAGCATCAGTAAGAGTTGGTATTCTTAGTTCATAGAAAGAAGACTAAACATTATGTCTCCAGCAAGGATAAGAGTTGAGATGGGGGAATCAATGGATGAATTTTTGTTAACCAAGATTAACTTGTACCTGTGGCTTTGATTTAAATTAAATTAACAGATTGAAATTCAATCCAATGCTGCCAACCCAATCCAGAACCTTGCGAAGCCAAGATTTCACTCAGCTCCAACTCCAAATGCCTCATGAAAAAAAAAATAAAGCAAGAAATCCAATGTTAGACATTTACAGATCTTGGCTCACATCTTCTTGTAGTGCAAATCAATTTTGCCTAGAATTTATTGGATGAAATATACCTCCTGACAAGCTGTGTAGGTGATGGACACTACAAAAACATTTACATATGACAATATGAGCTGCCAAAGAGAATCAGTATCAAAATTTTGTCCATAAACTGCAGTAGGATTTACTGGGGGGATGCCATCTGGTGAGGATATTAGGAATTTTTAGGTCATCAGTAATGACCTTTTTGCTGAGGTGCCTCTAGCAGTCTGTATCATATACAGAACCAGATGTTGAATCTCATGCGGTGTTGACGTATGAGCTCTGAGCTAGAAGGCATGAACCAGCGCCAGTCTACTGAGACTTACTGGTTGGGCATGGTCAATCATAAGTTTATCTAAATGGCTTTGAACAGAAAGTTCAAAAACACTCAAGAGACCAGGCACAATTAGTATGACTGTCTGCCTCAGACCATGTAGATGTGACTAATATGTCCTCATCAGCTGCCTAGACCTAACAGTCTGTGCTGGAGGTTTGGGGGTTTGCATGCCAATTCCCTCCCTGGTTTTTCTGTACAAACATGATGATGACAGGGACCTGTTTTATCTGATAGGACATTAAAAACTGCATCTGATTATAACTTTTTAAATTATGCTTATAAAGTCATAGACTAAACAGGAAACATGACTGATTCCCTTCTTAACTTAAAGAAAAAGACCTGCCCAACATATTCTTTTCATTCACAGCACACTTAATAAAGTCTGAGCAAATATGTTTCCCCAGGCCTCATTCTGGACCACTAAGCATGAATAAGCACCATAGTGCTTTTGCTAAATGACCAGGCTAATACAGCATCAGTATAGTTAATGCATCATTTGTCACAGTCACAAAGATGGAAAATATTTCCATGCATTTGTTTTTATTTGGGAAGTGCATAATTTCAGAAGCCATACTCAGCAAGGAAGCTAAGATTATTAGAACACATTAAGCAATCTTCAGAATCTAGATAAAATATGAGAGGTGTCTCTATCATACGTTATGATCAGGACACTAAACTCTTTGCAGCTATCTTAGAATATACCTGTGCACCTTCATCAGTCTTATTTTGAAAGTATTGTATTATTCTTCAAGATTTCTGGGCTTTGGTTTGTGTATCAGTTAAGTCTAGAATCTCATTCACTTTGTCTATATGCACATTATTCTGACCAATGGCAAATTCTACACTAGTGACACACAAAAAAAATATTGTGTGTTTATTAGAGATGGACAAGGCCATGGCAGGCAGAAGTATTAAAGTGTCAGAGGACAAAAAAATGACATGCATTATCAGAAAAGCCCAAGCACACCCAGCCACCCCTATAAAAGCACATTACTCACACGAAACAGCAAACAGGTCAGGAATAACAGTGTTTAAAACACAATCAGAAATTCAGTGAAATCAATAAAAAGGATTCCATTAATTTCTGTGAGCTTTTTATAAGGCTTCAGGGTAATATAGCTGCAAACTAAAAAACAGATATTTAACCAGCACCTTCTTCATGGACATAAAACTACAGTTGCTTCCTTAAAGTAAAGAACCTTCCCCTTTATTTACTGCTTGAGCGGAGTGAGGATGCTGGGTGCTGCAGTAGCCCAGCCCATGTCGTGTGAGCTATGCAGCTGCTTGCTGTGCTTGTCTCCTGCTTGCATTTCAGCATTGCTCAGCACATCTATTTGGAGCAGAATTAAAGTGTTTGCTCGCAAAGCGAACCCAGAGGAAGGCACAGGGAATGAAAAGGACAGCAGGATTCTTCTCTGAGCAGTGACTGTGCAGTGCCTGCTGCTGTTTTTTTTCTATTTCCTCCCATAACTTCTATATTAAAGTTATTTGATTTTAACTTCCCAAAGAGTTGGGTGTGTGAGTGTGTGATGTGTGGATGTTCATGTGTATAGCTTCATTTGTGATGGAGGGAGTTGTAGATAAGTCCATTTTCAAATGTAATTCCTTCACTTCAGAGCAATTTTTTCCCTTTATCATCCATTTCTCCTTCTCTCAACTTCTTTCACTAGGGTTTTTCCTTCCAGTCTCCCAATCAACCAGACTACCTCTAGTTCACTTCTAAAAACCCAGACATTTTTTTCCTTCTTATCGTCTTTTCCCACTTCCACTGCTCTGTCCTTCAGATGATGGGTTTGAAGGAAATACTGTAATCCGAAAAAGTTATTTTAACTTTTTGGAAGATCTGTCCTGTTGTTTACATACCTCATTGCAACTCCTGTCTGCCTTGTGGGCTGCCTGTGCTTCACTTAGAACAACATACCACAGATTCCTTGGATCCTGCAGAAAGATTTGTTTGCTTGCTTCTTTGTTGAATCTGAATTCATTTATCAAAGCCAAATGCTAACCCAGAGATTAACATATGTCCTGGGCCTGACTGGTAAAATGATTAAGGAAAAAAAAAAGACATTTTATGATGCTACAGAGGATGCAAATCTTAATTTTAGCAGATCTAAGATCCAAAGCTGAAATGAAGTAACATTTTAAATGGCCAAATTGAATGAACTGAAAAATGCACCATCCGGAAAACATTCCATCTGACTCCCAATTGGCATCTTAACTAAATCATTTTAGTAAACAAATAAGAAACAGAATTGAAAAGACACAGATTGAAAGGGAATGAAAATGTCTGTATGAAAGCTGAATCCCATAGTTTTATGAGTTACAGCTGATATCAGAGAAAAGTGATAATTACTAAGTAAATCTCTCATACTCATCAAATGACTGGAAGGTCTTTAATGCTGGCAAAACAACTACTGATCTTCCCCAGTCAACTTCCATACTGCAAGAGAAGGATGATATTTTTCATCTTTGGGCTATTATGCAGTTATTTCATTGCCACTTTAATTTCTCTTTTCTAATCCATTGATAAAGAAACTATTCTACAAATATTGTGACTTCAGAATCCTTTATAATTAAAGAAACAAAGAGAAGAGCCACTTTGATATCCCAGTGAAACGTACTGTGATTGCAATGAATTCTTAAAAAACCACACTGACTGTCCTCATTTCCCAGTGCCAGCACCGTGTCAGTATGCAAGCCATGGACAGCGATACCCTCTTATAGCAGGGTCTTCCACTGCATTTGGTGTGTTTGATCATCTCGTCTGTGTTCATGAAATCAGCTTAATTTATTTCCCACTAGCTAAAGCAACTTTCTGTAACATTTCAAGGTTCATTTCATTATTTGAAAAATTAGGTACCGTTGACTACAGGCTGGCAGATAACCTGCTTACATTTTTAACTGCCTTTCTCATGAAACGAGTGATATTCTTTACCATTTATAACATCTTATATAAGTTTTTCTCGGAAATGAAAAGTGACCTTTCTCTCAGTCCCTAAACTGTTTGTCTCTGCCCTGACAACTGATATTCCATTTATATACAGGTGAAAGACTATGCCTGATGAAGAGAGTGGAGAATTGTAGTTGTTTGGCATGATGGCTTGTGTTATGTATCTCTGGTTTTCACCTGGGGTAATACCATTTAGGGACTTTCCTTTCCTAAACTTAATGGATGTGCTTGAGCGACTTCCTGCACCAGGGTCAGGGCAACCCCCAGTATCAATCCAGGCTGGGGGATGAAGGGATTGAGAGCAGCCCTGCCGAGAAGGACTTGGGGGGCTGGTGGATGGAAAGCTGGACATGAGCCAGCAATGTGCACCCGCAGCCCAGAAGGCCAATCGTATCCTGGGCTGCATCACAAGAAGCGTGGCCAGCAGGTCGAGGGAGATGATTCTGCCTCTCTACTCTGCTCTGGTGAGACCCCACCTGCAGTACTGCGTCCAGATCTGGAGCCCTCAGCATAACAAAGACACGGACCTGTTGGAGCAGGTCCAGAAGAGGGTCCCGAAAATGATCAGGGGTATGGAACCCCTCTCCTATGAAGAAAGGCTGAGAGAGTTGGGGTTGTTCAGCCTAGAGAAGAGAAGGCTTTGGGGAGACCTTATTGCAGACCACCAGTACTTAAAGGGGGCTTATAAGAAAGATGGCGGCAAACTTTTTAGCAGGGCCTGTTGGGACAGGACAAGGGAGAATGGCTTGAAACTAAAGGGGGGTAGATTCAGACTAGATATAAGGAAGAAATTTTTTATGCTGAGGGTGGTGACACACTGGCACAGGTTGCCCAGAGAGGCAACTGGTGGATGCCCCCCCATCCCCGG
>NW_008825167.1:8131886-8145483 GCF_000699105.1 Pygoscelis adeliae
AGATGACCTTTAGAGGTCCCTTCCAACCCAAACTATTCTGATTCTATGATTCTGTATTAATTTCTTTCCAGATCACCTGAAAACATTTTAAAGCACAAGAAAGCTGTGGTTTCTAGGGTTTGTAGTGAGTGTAAGATTGCAAATGCCTGAACCAGTGGTACTGAAATGGAAAAGTTTCTCACTGACTTCAGTAGTCATGCCTACAACAACATGACCTAGTGGAAGCCCTCTGAAAGCTTTTGTCAAGCAGCACATCGTTTTTCCTCTGAGGAAAATGCTAGTCAGATCCTCTGGGAACATAGGCCGGCCTTGCACCCCCATGGGAAAAGAGAGGGTCATGTGCACGTTCCACAGTGCAAGTGCCTCCTACACCCACACCATGGCTGCCACACCTGGCATCATTCTACACTGGAGCTGGCCCCTACAGCTGTGAGGCTCGTCCCTGGTGGGAATTGCAGCAAAGGTTGCTAATAAAGTATTGGAGTTAAACTGTGCAGTGGTTCAGACAGAGAGTGAAAGAGCGTGGGAGGACTAAAGAACAGTTCTTTTAATGGAGGAGGGATTGGCTGTTCCCTTCATCATCAAGCCAGATGCAATATATTCTGTTCTCAACTGTTTTAGTACTCCAATAGATCAAACCTATCAACCTTTGCTTTTACTGGAGCTCTTTGCTAGAATTATTCTCTTTAATTGCATGTTTAATGCTTGACCACTGAGAAGGATTAAAAGAACAAGTTCACTGCCTCTCACTACCTTCCTCAATGAAGCAGATTAATATTTTTCCGATCTTTGTGCTTTAAAACTTACTTAATAAATCTTTATAGACTGAGGAACAGTAAAAGCTCTAGCTCTCTTCTAGCAGAAAAAAACAACATATGTAACAGCACAACAAAGGAACTCCAGCCAGTAAGACAGCTTCACCGGAGGCCCAACTTAAATGCCTCTATGCAAACACACGTAGCATGGGGAATAAACAAGAGAAGTTAGAGACATGCACACGCCTGCAGGGCTATGACCTTATTGGCATCACGGAGATGTGGTGGGATGGCTTCTATGATTGGGACAGGCAGGGAAGATGAGGAGGGGGTGTTGCCCTCTATGTCAATGACCAGCTGGAGTGCATGGAGCTCTGCCTGGGGATGGATGAGGAGCTGACCAAGAGTGTATGGGTCAGAAGTAAAGGGAAGGCAGGGACAGGCAACATTACGGTGGGGGTCTGCTACAGGCCACCTGACCAGGAAGACCGAGCGGATGAGGCCCTCTATAGACAGATCAGAGCAGCCTCAGGGTGGTGAAACACTGGCACAGGTTGCCCAGAGAGGCAACTGGTGGATGCCCCATCCCTGGAAACATTCCAGGTCAGGCTGGACGGGGCTCTGAGCAACCTGATCTAGTTGAAGACGTCCCTGCCCATGGCAGGGGTTGGACTAGATGACCTTTAGAGGTCCTTCCAACCCAGACTATTCTATGATTCTATGATTTTATATGAGGATAAATAATTTGGTTTAATACATCTCATTTCTCTCTAAATAATGTTAGCACACTATTCAGAGAAATGCTGGAATGAAAATCAACTGAGACATATTAAAATATTAAATACAATTTGCCTGATATATTTCTTCATCTTTATGCCTTCCACGTGATTAAATAAAACTACTTTCAGGGGAGAATCTGTATGACAGTAATAGGAAGTGGTAATCTAGACACTTATGTCAGTACTCTGTTTCTACTTCGAGTCAATGGTCAACAGGCTTAGTGCAAACACATAGTTCTTTCAATTTATCCTATGTATGCAAAAAACAGTTTTTATATGAGATATTAAGATGACAATGTACTGAGGAAGTTGCATTTTTTTTTGCAATGGCTTCTGCAGATTAAAAGGTTGACTTAAATATGCATTGTTAGAGGATCATTATTAAAAAATCAAATATTTACCAAAAAATTACCATAATTTAGATCTGGATTTAGTGAACATGCCTCCATTTTAGGTGCAAAGACAAAATCGTTGTATTTTCCACTGTAATACCTGCTGAAATAGCCATGATTTCTGAGATGCTTAATATGTGTGGTCTAATTTAAGGGTTTTAACTCATTTTAACTACTAAAATGTTTTTTGAAAGGCTTTTTGGATACGTTTTTGTAAACAAAATAAAATAGAAAATCCCTCTTCGGTTTTTCAGGCACCTTCACCTTCAGTCAGAATCAGGAAACTGCTGCATATTATTTCTACATATTCCTCCACTGATGATATCATTCCTCCCTCTTCCTGCGAGTGCATGTGCATTCACACATTCACACCCAATTGCACACAGCCTAGGGTTTTGGTCTGGTATTTTTTTTCCACTTTGGAAAGGTAAGGAGGTTGGGAATTCCTTGCTGCTAAAGCCCATTTTCTTCCTCTGCCTGTGGGGCATTCCAGCCCACTGCTCTTCCCTTGCTGGATGGATCACTACCTGGCAAAACCCATGAGCAAGGAGAAGGAAGGGGATTTTCAGTTCCCCTGTTGCAAATCTTCTGTTTAAGAGAAAAAAGTAGCTTGGCCAGGGGACTAAAGGCAAGTAAACAGATCTTTCTAAGTAATATTTTGGGAGGCCAAAGGGGAAGAAGTCCAGATGCCCCTTCTTACACTAAGGATCACTGCATTAAAAAAAAACATCAAAAGTCTTTGAGGCAGGGAACAGAACTCAAAATAGCACCTTATTCTCCAGATGACAGGCAACAAAATGGTTACTAATCTGACATAAAAGTATCTGCCTAGGACAAAAAAAAAAAAGTCTCTGCCAGAGAATCGACCACATACCTCAAAACCTCAAAGCACAGCTAGAAATAAATTGATAGAATAATCACTGATTCTAACTAATGGCAATACCCCACCATCATTTATAGGTAAGCAGTTAGACAAATATTTCTGATAGAAAATCAACAATACTATTGTGTTTTGCATTGATTTCCATAGCTTTTTCTGAAGGGAATCATTAAAAGAAAACATCTTCATATGACTAAAACAAATACATTTTAATATTTCCAAGAAGATATGTAAGTTCTGGACTTGAGGCTTGATTCATTTGCCTACATTTTGGCAACATAGGCCTAAACATAGTGCTGGTGCAGTACCTGAAGGTTAAGCAGGATTTGCTGTAGCATCTCCATTGGCACTAGACATCTAGGTTTAGACAACTGAACCAAGCCCTTTTGTCTTGTCCCCTTTGAAGATGAAACCAACAATTGAAAAATATCCTATACGATCAATGTTCAAAATTTTAACTCAACTGTAGAAAGTCAGTACTTTCCATAGTAAGGTGACTGCTTTTTTACTATAGCCAGCTGAGACCCACAATATTGTAAGATTACAGATTAATCATAACCATATTCTTTGAGTAAGATACTTGGACAGTAAGGACCAGACTAAATACATATGTTTACAGCAGGAAAATCTCTCTTATTATCAAACATTCTGTAAAGACATTACATGATTATATCTGCATCCACTTGTCTTGTCTGTGATGTTTTTTCTTTCTCCTGAAAAACTAAACTGCCCAGATTATTTTAAAGAAATCTTTCTTCTTAATGACTCCAAGTTTAGAACATCTTTTCCAGTAAATGCAAGCATCAAGGGGTTTACTGCAGATTGCAGGGGACATTAAAATGTCAATAATTAAACACTGCAGGAATAGGAATTTTAAAAGAAAATGGCTCATAAGGCTTGCTGCTTTCTATCTTCAAAGTATTTTAAAATTATTTTCCAATACATTCAGGAGAGTTGTTCCTTTTATCCTTCATTTTCAAAATGAATGCAGGAGATCCATAAAAAGGATTATTTTTTTTTACCCCAAGAAACACCAGAGCTCCAGGAACAGCTTATTTGCGCTTATTTATACCTAGTACCAATTTGGAGATGCTATATTTTGTGATAACTCACAGCTTCATGTAAAAGAGGTTGATGAATATAGGATTCCTCTACAACATTGATTAAATTTATTCACATTAGGAATGCATTGTGATCTTCATTGGTCAATATTTGTTCTCCTGAAACTTCAGATTTTATTATTTGATGAATTCTACAAACATCATAGAATTTTCAAATCCAGGAGTACTGCAAACTCATAAAACAAATGTTTGCCTCACCTTTTGTTATCAGGATCAAATACTGAAGATATTTGAATATCATTCTATTCTCTTCAAGGTATTGAAATCATAAAGTAAAGCACAGCCTGCTGACATTTTCACTGGTTTGTTCATTCAGTGCCCTCCTTGCGACTTTCAAAATAAGACAGAATGGGACACACTCAACTAAAATTCACTGTCAGCTTCTTGAACCATGCATACTAATACACTTAACTGGCTTATCATGGCTATTCTAAAATATTTCTTCCTATTCCTTTTAATGGTGGATATAGATCCTTGCATATTGGTCATCAGTGAGAAGCATTTGAGATACACTACTTTAAGACAGTATGCCAAGAATAACACAGCACTACCTGCAATAAAAAAGGTATATTAGAAATAAAAGGAGATATGTCAACAAAAATGGCAATCTGATACTTGCTTTTAACAATGAATGTAAAACATGAGTAAGTCTTGTTCATTTCAGTAGCAATCAATTTATAAATATACAGACATGGATCATTAGCATTTGCAAACAAACATCGCCACTTTCCCAAGAGCTGAGAACCTCAAGTGCAGTGAATGATGCTTGTCATATTTCAGTTCAATAAATTTTTTTATATTTCTTTTGTATTTGCTTTCAAAATAAGTTAGGACTGCAATACTATTAATATTGTTCTTCAAAATATTTTCCATAAAGGTGCATGCCCAGTCACACAATCTGATATTTTAGTCTGCTCTTGAATTTGTTCCTTTAAGTCTCAAAGCTAAAAAAGAAGGTAACAATCCAGTATATATTTTATCAGTCAGTGATTGTTCACAAGACTTTTTTAATCACACAGTCTACAGGAAATCACAGCAGAGGCCATGTCTTTTTCATATACATATGGTCCATTAAATATTCTTGGCAGTCACTGGTACTGTTATTGGAAAGCCTGAATTTAAAATGTTTTCTGTTGTAACCTGCAATCATTAAGGGACAGTCTCCAACATTGGACAAGTCAGTGCACACCCCATCATCCTGTTCTTTTCTGGGAATTATAAAACAAAGTACAGCCGGCTGATTTTTCCACTGTTCTCTCTCTTCAGTGCTCTCCTTGTGTCTTTTAAAATAAAAGTGTCTCACATTCTACCAAAATTCCGTTGTATTTCCTGAGCCTTGTGTTTCCATGTGGTTACGTGTCTCTGGAGGCTTTCTTCTTATTTAATCAATAGTAAATGAGGTGGTATTTAGGTCTTCCAAATACAGTCTAGAATACTGTCCTCTAGCATTACACTAAGGAGAAATGTTTGCTGCTCTGTTGTTCAGTAATGCTTTCTGCCTATGGAGCAAAAGCTTGGACCTTCACACTCCAGACAAGAAAAGAGGCATTACCTTCTCCAGACCCCCAAGCCCCAGGCTGAGTTCCCCACCACGCAGCAGTATAATGGGGACTCTGCTGCTGCTCAGGGATCAGGAAACTGCCTTAAACGTACTCTCTAGCTCATCTGACAAAAAGCAGGGTGCCGTGACCCTGCTATGTCTCCTGTCTTGGAAGGGATATCTGGCATGTCTATACACACTTTGGGGAGCAGGAGTTGGGTGATAGCAGAGGTACATCAGACAGCACACCAGAATGGCCCAAGGTGTCTTCAGCAGAAAATCACCACAGGCAACATTACTGACCAGTTCGTCACTACGTGGAAGCACACAAAGGGCTTTCCTCTCCTGTCACTTGCTGTAGTATAAACCAGGATGAATCCTGTGGAATGTAGTCAATTTAGACTGACATTAACCTGGAACAAATGTCTATATCTAGCCTCTTTATGTATACTGAGAGGCAGGGCTTTGTTGTTGTAATTACATTTTTTTAAAGATGTGAGTTGCATAAATCTCATAATCATTTCCTCTGTCTGTAATGGTTGTAATCTGCAGTTCAAGAAGATTCCTGATTAATATTAATTCCCACCCTGCACACAGTGTGTTTTGGCAAGTAATTAGGTCTGAAGGGATGGCAAAACACACTGATCTTCAAATTTTGAACAATTTAATTACAGGCTTGTTTTCTGTGTGGAGCTGCATAAGCTATGAGTTTAGTAGAGAGCATCAGTGCAGTCCTGTTATTGAGGCTGCCTCTGGAGCGAACAGCAGAGAGTGCTCTGCAGGAGGGAGGGCAGGCTCCTCAGGCCTTCTGCCCAAAACCATTTGTCGTGGTTTAACCTCAGTCGGCAACTGAGCACCACACAGCCGCTCGCTCACTCCCCCCGCCCCCCGGTGGGATGGGGCAGAGAATCGTAAAAGTAAGAAAACTCATGGATTGAGATAAGAACAATTTAATAATTGAAATAAAATATAATAATTATAATAATAATAATAAATTGTAATGAAAAGGAAACAACAAAAGAGAGAGAGAGAGGAACAAAACTCAGGAAAAACAAGTGATGCAACTGCTCACCACCTGCTGACTGATGCCCAGCCAGTCCCCAAGCAGCAGTCACTGCCCCCCAGCCAACTCCCCCCATTTTATATACTGAGCATGACGTCACATGGTATGGAATATCCCTTTGGCCAGTTTGGGTCAGCTGTCCTGGCCGTGCCCCCTCCCAGCTTCTTGTACACCTCCTCGCTGGCAGAGTATGGGAAGCTGAAAAGTCCTTGACTTAGTGTAAACACTGCGTAGCAAGAACTAAAACATCAGTGTGTTATCACATTATTCTCATGCTAAACCCAAAACACAGCACTATGCCAGCTACTAGGAAGAAAATTAACTCTATACCAGCCAAAACCAGGACACCATTTGATTTAAATGAAAGCCAAACTATCAGCTTATGTGAGTGACTGTTTACCTGGAGGCTGTTCTGTCAGACTGCTAAGTTTTCTGCAAATGCCTTCCTGAGAGAAGCTGACTAAAAACTGAACGCAGAAAGTAGCCACTGAAAAGGAGGAATACTTTAAATCTTAAATGAGTTCATTAACAAAGCAGCTGGTTTTGTCACAGATTTACAGAGCAATTTTGCATGAGAAAGCACATGAGAAATTATCCTCTGTACTCTTTTAGAAATTCAGCCCTTTCTTAGATATTTTTAAATTTATTTCTTAGTATTCTTTACTCATTAAGCTGGATTGGCTAATGTTGAGGCCACCTTTAAGGACAAGTTCCCTCTATATAAGGAGGGAACCTCACCTGTCCCAACCTGTCATTCATTAGATGTTTCTTTGATGCCAGGTAACGGGGCCTTCACTGGTAGGGGGAGCTCTGAACCCTTTACCCACCCTCTTAACACATGTTCTAAAGGAATCCTGATAATTAACATCAGTAAAATAGCTGTTATATGTCTCACTCCATTTTTCAGAGACAGAAGAGAATCCAAATTGCCTCTGCTCAAAGGTGTCAAAACAAAGTGATCAAAGTACCAGAAGGAACAAGATTGCAAGCTTGTCAATGACTTAATTAATGGAGAATGATAATACAGGCAAACAGTTAAATGTGTAATGGTAAGCAACAAATGCTTATATAAATGATTAAATGTGTTTTCACAGGTGCTTCAAAAAGGCCTTACTTGTAAACTTTGTACTTAAAACCTAACTGCAATTGTGGTGGATATGAGCCAAGATTTGCACCTGCTGGAATTGCTTAATATAAATAGCATGAACCAGAACATCTGACTGGGGTGCTCATGATTAAAGATTGGGTGGGGGGGGGCACACCACACCACACCACACCACACCACACCACACCACACCACACCACACCACACCTCTATGTTGCATTGGTATTTCCTCGCAGGATACTCCCTGCACTGTCAAGCATTGCCTACTTTGCTATGCAAAGTATTTACTCACTTAAATAATTTAACTATTGAAGAATAATTGATTGTCAATAGGTGCAGTAAGAATGTGTATCTATCTGATCCACACTGACACTCTGAGTCCTTACACTTGACCCTGGTACACTGCAACATCATTACTTATGGCTGCGTCTTCCCTTGCGAGCTCAGGAGTGCTCCTACAGGGAGGCTAGCTCTAGGAGGGCAGTGTTAAGAGACAGATATGTCTCACACGTCCCTCTGCAAGGGACACCAAAATGTGTTTTAACAGGAAACTGAATCTGTTTGACAGGAGGAACAGCTGACAGATGTTACAGGTATTTAGTCTGTTTACAATAACAGTGCATGTGTGTTGGTATTTAATGTTTATGCTGGTATATTTTAAGTAAACATTCACATCTAAGTAGGGGCCTTTTCTGCAGTGAGCTCTGAACCAGACATTAATGATTCTTAAGTACTGATATCAATTCAAGAGTTTGAGTTTAACTTTGATTCTGCATAGTATTAATAAAACTTCTTCAGTATGGATTTTTTCTTTGTATGACCTATAGTTAATTGGTATGGCTTCTGTGCTTTCATTTTCAAGACTGAGAGACTGTTAGAGTTAGCTGAATCTGATACAGCTATGACAAGCAACTAGAATACAAATAAGGAAATGTTAAATATTGTGCGAAACTGGCTTCCATTTCCAATAGCTGCAGTAACTTAAATGATCAAGGACTGGTAACAGATACCATAGGTTTCTGATTGATTATGGTCTTCCTACTGCTAATCAATGATTTCAATGAGTTATACCTTTTTGATCTCCTGAACTTTCTGTGAACTTGAAATCAACATTTCCTTTGCATGACAGATAATAGCAGGCTACAGTACTTGCTGCTACTCCTGCTGTGCATCTTTTGTGAGCTAAACTATTCTTATTTGGAAAAGCCTATGTTCACCACATTCAGTAGGTAATTTGTTCCTAAAGGTACCCTGCAATTTTTGACATGTTTTACCTAATATTCTTGATGATTGCCATTAGCCTAGATACAAACGTAGAGTATAAACTACTGCATGCTGCAGATGTTGAAAAAATGGGTAAGATCAGAAAAACCACAGCGTATGAATCCATACTCCTCGGATGTTTTGTGAAGTGAAGAAGGGATGAAAGTAGCAGTTTCATCCTTCTCTCCCTCCCTTGCTTCCTCTCGCCTTCCTTGCTTCATCTTTCTTACTGGCAAACATGAGTAAGAATGAGTTACGTGAATTAAGAATTAATTTTATGACACCTTTTCTGCTTTGTAAGATGCTTCTAATGAGCCATTTTAACTTAAAAACTTTGCGGACACCAAGTTATTTACTGATATTTACTGAATTGACATTTTTCAATATAAGGCCCCATTCATCAAAACACAGAAGGACATGCATAATTTGAATTACATGCTTGAGTCCAAATCTAAAATAGACAGTAAAATGTCAAACGCATCTCTTTGACCTGCAGGTGATTCTCCAGTGAATTGCGTAAAGTGTACCGAGAGATACTGCTATAGCAGGGAGGTAATGCCTGCTAGAAGTCACTGCTCCCAACTCATTCCCAATTTTGGGCTCCTTTCTGGACTATACAACTTGTAATACAGGCTGGAAATAGTTTCAAGTCATCAAAGAAGTGAAATATTACAACACAGAGAGAGTACCAGAATTCTTGGCAGTATTTTAAGTGCGTGTGTGAAAATGACTGCCACCTAATATCAAGCTGGAACAAACGAATACAATAAGGAAAAGAGTAATATTCTTTACAGGGCTTTTACTGGTCCTTACTAGCAAGGTCCAGTGTGACATCAATGATGTGTTGACTTGACAGATACGCATACAGTGTATATACAGTCAAGGCTCACTCGACAATAGTGAAAAGGCTTCTTGATTGAATTGTCCTTTTTGGTGGAGGGACACTATTCCCTCAAAATTAAACACATGAAGAAATGCTGTATCTCCTCTTGTAGTGTTACTAGAAATCAGGTAGCTCTTTTCTGTATGTGATGAAATTCACAGACACTGGGGGCATATGAACATCAATTATACATAACCACCATGAAAATGAAAAAAAATCAGAAAAATATTGCAAGAAAGATTAATAGCTCTAAAATGAAGGATGAATACATAAGGAATGATTTTCAGTTGTAACATTCAAAGAAGCTTTCAGATATGGCAGAAACTGTATTTGACTTTATACAAAAAGAATGGGAAGCCATTTGTAAATTTTATATTAATACAGCAGAGATTGTTCTTTATCAAAACTAGGAAAGAAGAGTGGTTTAGCAATGCCACATGGGATGCTATTACAAAAAAAAAGGCAGGATAAGTTAAATCTACTCAATACGTTAAGGCTAGAAAAGTAAACAAAGAAAAAAGGAATATAGGGATAAAGATAAAGGAGTAAAAAGATCAGGCAAAAAAGGATAAAAGAGGCTCTGTTGATAGACAGGCACTGAAAGCAGAAATGGCAGCACTGAAGGGAGACATGAGAACATTTTGTCAAACTGTTTAAAGACTTCCTGGAGACACTAAGCCACAAGGAAAGTGCGGTGAGGAGTAATGACCGGAAAAAAAAAACCTTGCCTTATTTTAGAGGAACGAAAGAACAGAAAGGCAGAACACCTTCCCAAACAGTGCAAGAAAAAACACTTTATTTTGCTAGTGAAAGATGGCGGAACTACTTGATGCCTGTCTTGAAGAAATTACATCTTCATGAGTTAAAGACTCTGAAAGATGGAAGAATGCTAAATTAACAAATAAAATTCAAATCACTATAGCATAGATATGAGGAAATGAAAAGGACAACACGATATTTGGACATGTCCCTAAGGTTTAATGTGAAGCAGAAATAATATAATCTGCTCTTGTTCCTATAGAAAGTCTTCAGTGTAGTCAACCATACTGCTTTCAAGTTGCCAGTGATAGCAGACACAGGAAACACGGCAACATTTGCTCTAATTGATCTTGTGCACACAAGATCTTCCTCCTGCAAAGCATCATAGAACAATGTACAAGATGGTAGATGCCTCTTGTCCTGAACTGCATGGGGTTTGATTTAATAATGGATTGTCATAGCAAGTAGTACCACCCTTTGAAATCCCTCGGATGGTGATTCAAAATATTAAGCAGAAGCATGCCATGAAGTAGATGCAGCTGGGAGGCGATGAACCTTGGTGACAAAGACTGCGTCTTCTCCTCCCCCACCTGCGCTAAAATCCATCGGAACGGATTCTGTTCCTTGATCATTACTGTCGAAATGGGTATTTCAATATAAATGAAGAGAGCAGAGATGTAAGGGTTTGTAGCCAAAATCTGTCTCCTCACTAAATCAGTTGAAAATATGTCATGAAAAAGGCTGTCTTACACTTATGCCAAACAGGCCCTACAATTAATAAATTAGAGATATTAATTGTCACAGATGATAAATTATCTACACAGAACTTTATTTAGAAGCTGAAGCTTTTACAAACTTGCATAACCTCATTCAAAACGCAAATAAATGCATGCTTGATATAAGTTCAGAACAATAAACTAAGTACTCCCCACACATATTACTGTGCAGAAGTCTTGCATGATGAAAAAAACACGGAAATCAAGGGGAAGAGCCCTCAAATACAGTGCAGAATCCTAGAAAAATAATGGACTCATCCTGTGCAAATGGCACAGCTATCAGTACAGGTGTCTGTGAAGGCTATTTAAAGTACTGACTAAATAAATAAGAAATGAAGAAGCCTTAAAATGAGCACAGATAATGGAAACAGTACAAATAATAAAAAGGAAGAGAGGGGACACAGATCTATTTTTCATGACCCTCCAGTAATAGGGAGAATCAAACAAATACTTCTGCGGGAGCCCCAGGTTTGGCTGGATCAATGGCACTCTGCAACACAGCTATGGTTGACGTGACCCTGCTACAACAGTGAAAAAGACTTACAGAAATGAGCCAGACAGGATATGGCTGACTAACATCATTTGACTTCTGTTCTATGCTCTTGTTTTATGGTCTTACAAACAACAATGACACTGTTTAGTAAGAGCATGAAACAGGGTTACAAATACACGAGAGGAGAAAAACTGCATTAGGGAGCTGAACCAATAAACTTCTCCATTCAATTTTAGCTTAAACATACTAATGTCAACATGGCAATTAAGTTTTAGTTCCACATCAAGGAAAAAAAATAACGAATAAACTGGCTTTGGTTTGGTCTTGGTCACTTAATTGTCAATTAAATATTCTTTCATATAGAAGAATAAGTTTCAGACAGACTCATTTCAATCAAAACTTTCTCCTTCTCTGGACATTGTACTAAAAAAACAAAAACTGAAAAAGATATTCAAGTCCAAAAGTTGCTTTCAAAAACAAAAAAAAGTGGCTTCTGAAAACCATTTAGATTCCCATATTTCTGATGAAATATTTCGAATATTCACAAATAAATAAAAATTCCTGTGGCATTATTTTCCCAAACATTCATTCCCATTTTGTGGAAGGCTTTAAATAAATTTTTAGGATTTAAAATGACCTTGTGATTAAGTTGGGGGAGGACAGTTAACAAAGAAAGAACATAATTGGTCCAAATTACATTTTCAAACAAAAGGTCAGCTGGTGCCTAGGTTTACAAAAGAGTTAAATTTTCATATGTCGAAGGAAAAATGAACAGATGCTGTCATGAGCATCACAATGGAAGCAGGTTGACACTTGGGTCTTTTGAAAATTCGGCTCCATTTGTGGATACTAAAAGTTTACCCTGACTTCTTTTAGGAATTTACAGGTTAATGTCCATTTAATGCTACAGAATTTTACAATATTTCCCTTGATAACAATATTCACGTTTTGAAGGACCTGAACTCCCCTCCAAAGTAGCTGTCAGTTTCCTTATATTTAGTTCCTTTCTTTCAAAATCCATGACAGGCTACTTATTCTTCACCTCTTAGCCCGTTTTGCTATCACATGGTTTGCACTGCAGCTTCTCTCTTTAACTACTTACAGAGATTTCAGCTAACCCGTTCTATTTGATCATGGCATCCTGAGCAGATTTATAACGCAAATCGTGTCTCAGAAAGTATATAGATGTACAGAATGTTTTGTCACCAGGCAGTTTCTTGTACAGTTGATAAGACTGCATAATTTTGCCTATTGATATAAAGCTTAGTTTGAGAGATTAGCGAGCACGTCCAGATGTTTAGTAAATCAGGCTGTCCTATAAACCTTTTTGTTTATCTAAGACACGTTTTCAAAGTCACAAAGGGGAAGTAAGGAACCCGGTTCCCACTGAAAATCAAATATCACCCCCTTTATTAAGAAAGCTGACATATTTCCTCTATAAATGATAATGTTGTTCTTCTGGGGAGGTAGGGATTATTAAAAAAAAAATGCACTGAAGAGCATTTAATAGCATGGTTACAATCGTGATGACTTAAAGATATAGAATATAAAGAGGCAGGTTTGTCCACTAACTCACCTGATACGTTTGGGAGGAAAAAAAGAGACAAGCTTTTGGGCACACAAGTTTTTCTTCAGATCTTGAACAGAAGAGGCAAAACATGTTTGGAAGTACAAACCAGCTAGAACACTTTTTTCTCTTAAATCTATGTGTGTGCAAGCACAGCGTGTACTTGTGACAGCACTATTCAAAGCAAATGTTCTTATACAGCCTAACAGAAGCCTAAAGGT
>NW_008825167.1:8145496-8149092 GCF_000699105.1 Pygoscelis adeliae
TGATGTCACCTTTGGTAATCGTCCCTGAGTTTGGACTTGAGTTGTTGAGGCCACCACCGGCCAGTTTCCCAGCGACAGCTTTTGGATTTCCCAAGACTTAAACCCAGCTGCAGGTGGTGCGTCTCTTTGGCCAATACAGTCTTCTGGTAGTTCAAACTGACCTAACGGTCAGTCCAACTTGAGAATGCAAGTAAAAACCAACAAGAATTAGAGACAACAAGCAATAAGAAATAGTTCTGCTCTGCGGGATCTTCTCAGCCTGCTGTGATGGGAGGTTTGTAGTGGGATGCTGGATGAGGGAACCAGAGCAGCAGTGACAGTGTACAGCAGATGGATGGGTACAGCACAGTATCTACTGGATTACTTCAGGAAGACTGGGCTTGGATCAGTTTAAGTCAGGCCCAGTTTATTGCCTAGAATTGCCTCACCCAGCCTCTAAACCGTTTTTTTTTTTTCCATGAGAGCCTGTTAACGCTTACCAAGCATGAGCTCACATGAAGGCCAATAGTTAGGAGCTGATAACTATTGGGAAGCCAGTTTTAAGAGTGAACATAACATAAATGCAGGTTTTTGGAAGGAAAAAAAGCAGCAAGGTGCCTACCTATCTTGCCAAGTTTCTTAACCTTTGTGTTTTATACCAAACCACTGATTTCCAAAAGCACAATTACATTTGCTTTATCCGCTGTCATTCACCCTGCTCCTACCTTTGTCTCTCAGTAGACTAAGCAGATTTTCATGAGGGTAGATTTCTTGTATCTACGCCCCCGCTTCATTCACCTCTATATACATGAGCTGGGGTGACATACTGCTATTTAGGCAAACTGGATCTCAGTTACATACATGAAAACCCAAACGTTACTTCCCTGGCTTCAGTGGAGTTATATACTACATCTTTTCAGCATCACAGTACAACTTTAGTGCTAAAGAAACCACAACACAACATGGATATTTTGCTCCCTATTTATTTTTAATTTTTTCCATATCCCAGTTAGCATCTCATTAGAAATGCTAAATATGTGCTCAGACATTTGCTTGTCTCATTCCTTTTGTTATGAAACTTCTGCATTGACTTATTTTGAGCAAAGATAAGTCTTGAAAAGCTTCAACTCTTTTAATCTAAAGCCTCAAATCATTAGCTGAAAGTTTATTTCAAGTTCCAGTTCATACAAGTTCAAGACATACTTGGTCAGCCTGACTTCTTAATTGCCTAGTAAGGGGATTGAATATTGTGGGGCTTATATACCCCTTTTTTGACAGTTAGTTCTTGAATCCCAAATGTTCATGTGATTTTGCAGTTTGTATTTACTATATTTTAAACCCAGATGGAACCAGTTAGATCACACATTCTAACTTTCTGCCTAACACCAGTCACATCAAAGGTTAGACTTTAAATTCCTGCGCCTTGTCCTCTCAGTTCATAGATACCATTATGAAACTTTCAAATATGAAGAATGGAGCACAAATATTAGGAAGCTGCTTCAGTGGTTATTCAGGTTTCACGTTAAAAAAGTGCCATTTACTTCCTGTTTGACCTTTACTAACCTCAACCTCCATTCATTTAATCTTCCTGTGGCTTTGCAAGCTTTTTTAAAGAGCCCTCCTTATCAGATTGCTTGTCTGTTTAGAAGGACTTGATGGGGCATCAGATTTCTATTGCATTTTGTTCTATATGTTACGCTTTGGTTGTTTAGGTGATTACTGCTTCTGCATTTCAGTCTTATTAGAGTTTGTTACCTGACAAAGTTTAGTTTCAACATTACGTTCTTTCTCTTTTAGATGCAGTCACAACATGTTTGTTAATTAGTTTTCAAATGAAAAAAACCTTCAGAGTAAATTGCTTACAAAATAGATTAATTAGATCATAATCTCCAGAATAATTTTCCTTCCTATCAGAGCTAAGCATATTCACTTCCAACCCTTCATAATCCGGTCCATGTACCTACGCACAGACAGAGAACAGAGGAGCAGCGCTGGTTGCACCAAAAAGGTAACTGGGATCAGTGTCCCTTATCACTCCCCAAAGCCCCAGGCTGTTCTGTTTCAACTAGTGGACCATTATAATATCAAGTATTTTATTATTTTAAATGTTATACAGTGAAAGAGAAGTTCTCTTGGATATATGTGCTTTCACTACTCACAGTTTTGCATTACAAAGAATATGATCCTGGCAGTAGCAAGCAGAATATGTGTACCAGACTGCGACCCTCCCAAGACCTAGGGACACTGCATTTCTGGGTCCAGATGGGGCACAGGAGGGAGGCATAAACCAGCTGCTCTGGGAATACCCTACGCAAAACATCAGGTTCCTATCTTTAGAAGTCAGCAGGATGATGATGAAGGGGTTTAGGCAGCTCCAAAACTAGGTACTAGCCATGGAATCCAGTCAGGCTGTGGTTTTCAGCACTGCTGTGCTCTGTGAGTCCTGCCGTAAATATCTGCCTCTTCTACTGGATCTTTTACAGTGCCACAATGGGAGAAAGCACCCATCCCATGCAAGCCGGTAACGTTGCCACACAGCATAAAAGGAATACATTATTCTGGGTTAAAAGCAAATTAACTGGCTGTGGATGAATTCATATTCGGGCTCACCTGAAATGAACACAGCTAATCCTGCGGTTAGAGTTACGCTACCGTTGTCAGTATTTTATAAGCACAGGCTCTTTGCAGCGTGACACAAGAAAAGCAAGTGCAGCAGCAAAGAGAGCAGTGGGACAGTCCTTGCTTTGAAGAACTTGCGATCCAAAATCCAGGCACCCTGACGGGCTCCCAGAAGAGGCATGCTGCGTATATGGTTGTTCTCTAATCTCACAGTGTCCCACAGGCAATATTCGGAGGAGGACCTGGGGGCTGGGGGATGTAGGGAGAGCAGGTGGAGAAAGGGGATTGGGAAGAGAGAACATACTCTCCAGCACAGAGCAGTGGCTTTTCTCAGGACCACGTACCACCACAGACCCAGGCTACACTGAACTACCTTCTTCTACCCTCTGTTGGGCAGATTCAGCTAAAGAAAGAGGCATTAAAGTGGCCCTGACTTAATTTTTATTGTCAGTTCTGATTTCCTTTCCAAAGGAAGGTAAGTCACAGAGCTGTCAGCAAAGGAGGTCTGAAGATGCGTCCCTCAGACCCCTCACAGCAGGCATGTAAGACGGGCGGGGACGAGGCAAGCCCACGGCTCCACTCCCCGTCTGCCCGCCTCCGCTGGGAAGGAGCAGAGTGAGCCAGCCATACTCCTCCTGCACCGGTTACTTCTGGCTACTGGTAGAATCAACCTCTCATATATTCCAGACAAAGTCCAAGCAGTGGAAATACTACTCTAAAGTTTCCTCAGTGCTTTCTTTCCCGTATCATCGAGGTTTCTCTGCTTACATGACTAAAGCCAAACACCCCAAGCTTCCCTCCCAGGCCAGCACCCGCCCGGTGCGGGCTCGCACCAGTTTCCAGCGGAGAAGCGTGTGACGGAGAAGCAGGCTTTATCCGGGCGAGCACTTACACTAAATCTGTGCTTAAACATCACTATGTATCCCCAAAACAAGCCGAGGAGCACCCGCCCTTCGCGGTCCCCTCAGGGCGGCGCGGCGCCGCCGGCCGGTAACGGC
>NW_008825167.1:8150721-8157480 GCF_000699105.1 Pygoscelis adeliae
CTCTAGGACGCCGGCGCCCCGCACACCCACCATGGATCTGCTGCTGGTGGTGAACACGAGCCTGGGCTCCCCCCCAACGAGCCTGGCGCTGCCCCCCTCCTCTCCGTCCTCCTCTGCCCTCCTGCAGCCGCCCTCCCCCTACTCCCCGGCGGCCGTGGCCGGCCTGGCGGCGGTGGTGGGCTTCCTCATCGTCTTCACCATCGTGGGCAACGTGCTGGTGGTGATAGCTGTGCTCACCAGCCGGGCGCTGAGAGCCCCCCAGAACCTCTTCCTGGTGTCCCTGGCCAGCGCGGACATCCTGGTGGCTACCCTGGTCATGCCTTTCTCCTTAGCCAACGAGCTTATGAATTACTGGTACTTCGGCAAAGCTTGGTGTAACATTTACCTGGCGCTGGATGTGCTCTTCTGCACCTCCTCCATCGTCCACCTGTGCGCCATCAGCCTCGACAGGTATTGGTCAGTCACACAGGCGGTGGAGTACAACCTCAAACGGACCCCCCGGCGGATCAAGGCCATCATCCTCACTGTCTGGCTCATTTCAGCTGTCATCTCCTTCCCACCATTGATCTCCATGTACCGGGACCCTGAAGAAGATGGCTTTCCCCAGTGCAAGCTCAATGATGAGACATGGTACATCCTTTCTTCTTGTATTGGCTCTTTCTTTGCCCCCTGCCTCATCATGGTGTTGGTCTATATCCGTATCTACCGCGTGGCCAAGCTAAGGACCAGGACCCTCTCTGAGAAGCGTACGATGCCAGAGGGGTCCTCCCAGACTGAGAATGGCTTGAGCCGTGCTGCTGGTGGCTGCACATCCCTGAGGATGCAGCTGGGAGAGAATGGACATTATTCAGTGCACCACTGGCGCAAAGCCTCTGAGCTGGAGGACATTGAGCTGGAGGAGAGCAGCACCTCAGAGAGCAGACGGAGGCGGAGCCGGGAGGAGCATCCCCGCAAAAGCAGCAAGAGCCAGTCCTTCTCCTACTCGTATTCCTCCAAGCATTCTAGCCGTCTGTCCCGCTCTAGCAATCGCTCCATGCAGTTCTTCTCATATCGCCGTCGCCGGAAGCGTAGCAGCATCTGCCGTAAGAAAGTCACCCAGGCCCGGGAGAAACGCTTCACTTTTGTGCTGGCCGTGGTCATGGGGGTCTTTGTAGTTTGCTGGTTCCCTTTCTTCTTCAGCTACAGCCTCTATGGTATTTGCCGGGAGGCATGTGAGGTCCCTGAGACTCTCTTCAAGTTCTTCTTCTGGATTGGGTATTGCAATAGCTCCCTCAACCCAGTTATCTACACCATCTTCAACCAGGACTTCCGCAGGTCCTTTAAACACATTCTCTTTAAGAAGAAGAAGAAGAACTTCCGGCATTGAGCTGGAGGGATGGATTTGCCTTGAGCAGGAGTAGAGTTAAAAGAGAAGGAGAAGGCTCTATGCTGAAAAAGAAGGGAGGAAAGAGAACATGGGGTTTGGGCTTAGAGAGAAGGAAGAGGGCTTGCCCCCTCAGTGGAGCAGAGTGATGCTGTGGGGCACGGGGATAGTGTTGGGGAGGCTGAGGGCATTCACTGTGGTACAGAATGGCGACATGGTGCTGGAGGAGCGGTGCTGGAGTGCAGATGGGTAAATGGGGAGGGGAGTGATTGTCTTTGAACCCTGAGGGAGCGCATGGGGAGTCCGCGGAGGAAAATAGGCTAAGACACTGAGTTTGGGAGGCAGTGAGCTTTTATGGGCTCTGGAATTTTGTGGGAAAATAAGCAGAGACATCAAGAGGAAAGGATTAAGTGGCAGTGGTGGTGGAGATTTGAGTGTTTATAAATAGAGCAGCTGGGGCCTGTGGTGGGCTCGTCCCAGTAAGAAATTGGCTTTCACTGCTTATGTGGGGAAAGAAAGTGCAAAGTACCAGGCACTGACAGTCTTTTGAGTTACGAAAGGATTTAAATGTTTGCCAAAAAAAACCCTAAAGAACAATCCAAACTCTTTTCTAAATAAACCTTTGTACTGTTAAAACCTTCTGAATGATGATTTTACACAGGACTTAAGTCAAACAGAAAGCATGGCGTTTTCTTTTTCTTTCAAGGGGTCTCTGCATATAGAGCTGGATGGGAAACATTTTTCCTATCTTCCCTTAATTTCTGATTTGTTAGTGGGACAAACCTGGGAGTCCCGCATGTTTTCATGAAATACGAAAAAGAGCACGTGCACCCCATGAGCTTATTTCCCCCTGTTGGATCGCCAGGCAGTAAATTCCTGCTCCGTCCCTCTCAGATCAGTGGCCTGAGCACCTTGCTGTCCTGGAACAGGTAGTGAAAAAAAAATCATTTTGTTGAACTCACCTAACATTTTCTGAGTTGAAAAAAATACCAAATTTCCAACCAGCTCAACTTGCATGTGCCCTGGGGAAATTTATCCCCCCTCTTTTTAGGTCCCCCTCAAAAGGCTTATCTCAGGGGCTGGATGCGTGCTGCTCTCATTCTCAGGCAGGCAGTTGGATGCAGTCTGCTATGCAGATTTTCAGAGGAAGAGCAATCACCGCACCACTAAGGTCTTTAAATCCTTTGTATTTACAGCAACTAAATCCTTTATTTTTTTAATGAGAAGCATACATTGCAGATTGTCAGTGGTGTATGTGAACAAATCTCAAAAGAAGCTGCAGTTGTTCCAAACTTTTAATATTAATGTTGCTTTCTTTCCCTTTTCCTGTTTGCATTTCTAGTTTATGATTTCAGAGGATTTTATTGGGGGGGGGAGGGGGGAAGAGGGGAGAAGAGTTTGAGTAGTTATTAAAGCAAACTGTATTTCCCACGGGTTTATAAAATGTCATAAACTGTAATGAAGAGAATGAGAGACAGGGACTGCTGTCTGTACATTCGCCACTGAATGCATACCTAGTGTAAGACTCAGCTGAGCATTTACATCCCTTCTCCAGCTGTGCTGCTGCAAGGTGTGTATTCTGTTTGCGGGCTAAATACTGCTCCATTTTATGTGTATCGCTCCTTCCATAGGTAGCAGGATTTGGCATCTGCCTCAAATGAACCTTTCCATAGTAAACAGCTCTTTGGAAAATAGAACAAAATCTATTCTTACACGGCAGGCTTCTTGAAACAGCTAAATTGAATCTATACCTGAAAATCATTAAATATTCCCTTCCTCTGTTCTGTCTGAAAGGTGTCTATAGCCTCTCTTCTCTTGAAATCTCTATGGCGTGAGGAGGAATGATAAAGCAGTCACTTGTTTCATCAGTTTTTCATAATAAGCTTTTGGTTCACTTAACCCTGGAAAAGGAGGTTGTTGGTGGCTAAGATTCTGGTGGTAATGCAATAGACAATTTAACTTCAGGGCCAACTCAAGTGGGAGTTCTGCCAAAGTAAGGATTAGATGATTGCACCAAATGCATTAGAAGTTTGCTTGATTTCACTAAAGATACAACTAAGACATTTTCAAAGTCTTAAGTTGTAACTTATTGGATCCTTTCTTGAAATAAGGCTTGGAGTTGTGAAAAGATTTGAGCTTTGTTTAAACATTTGCACTTAAAGAAAGGATGTTAAGACTTATTTTCAGGAGGATCCCTTTGTAAATAAAAGTGGTTTGGTACAAGTACGTTCCTGAGACAGATAAATATGAGAAAAAATAGCAACTGAGAGGAGGAAATTACAAGCCATTTTCTCTTTTGCAAAATGGAGAATTCTTTTTAAAGTTGTATCAATAAAAGCTGAAACAAGATGATATTATTTGTAGGTAACGATGTAGCTAAAAAGTTCAGGTTTGTTTAATCTGAAGAAACTATATAATTGCCAGAGCAACCAAAGCAATATATGGTACATAGCTACTACCTCTGAGCTACTGGACGGCTTCATTAGAGATACCCATTCCTACCAAGATAAAGGTCTGCTTTTGTCACTTAATGCTTGTTTTTGAGTGGTTTCCCAGTCTGCAGACACACAGCAGTTTCACTGTTGCGTTGCTTTTGAAATGAGATTTGTTGCCTGTAAACACAATCCTTCCCCTTTGTTTTTCCTTGTAGAATTCAAGGAGTCTATGGAAATGAAATTTAATTGATGGTCAGATTTTAGTGAAAATGAAGTATATATGGAATGACTGATGTGCCTTAAAAGTAATTTCTTCACTATAAAATTATTCTGTGGTCATTATAAACATAAAGGAAATAATGCTTCTATTATTGTTTTGCATTTCCAAATGTCTAAAAGGGATTGATGCAGATACTGAACATCTATGTGCAGCAGCATACTTAAAAACACAGCATTTTCTGTGGTTTTAATTTATTTCTCATCACAGTTACTCATCTGATTCAATGCCTCAAGAGGATCTTATTTCTTCTGAGCTAGATAAAAAGTAATATTCATCAATAAAGATGTGCAGTGTACACCCCTTTTAAGTGCATTTCCCTTTAAATTAGTGAATATAGAGGATTTCTATAAAAATTGTTTTTAATGTAACTACTGAATATGCTTCAAGGAAGTAAAATGGGGCTGATTTATTTTTTTAATTACAGTGTTCTCTTATACTTGTAATAGCTGAAGACTGGAATTTGTTTGTAACATATTGTGTGGTGTTAACTTTTCATAAAAAGTTACAGCTCTGCTACTCACACTGTGGTTGTGCTTCCACTGTAAGTTGGCTAATAGCATATACAGGAAAAAAATAGTCAATGCAGCTTTTGCTTAAGAAAAAGGGAAACAATATTTTATGTTTCGAATGTGTCCAGTTGTGTCTTTGATCAATCTGATGAGCTCGTTGAAACACTCTTTACTGTTGTGGAAGAATGAAATGTTACTGTGAAGCCATATTGATTTTAACAACAAGCACCTGATCTTTAACTGTTCATTTTCTCATTTCACCATGAAGAAAAATTTCTGTCAGTCTAAAATGAGAAGTTAATGTTTTATTTTTGAAACCAATTTTCTGAACAGTACCACTATTGGTTGGTTATTGAAATATCGAACAGTACAACTTTGCTAGGATGGGAATTCAGTGCTGCTGTCCTTCAGCCCTCTTCTGTGGGAGTTTTGCATGAGTGAGAACCACAGAATCAGCCTCTTCAGGGCTTGGGACAGATGGAAGGAGCCTTATATATAGGAGATTTGACAGGATCACAGCTTTAAATCATTGTCTAAAGTAAGAATCAGGCCCTTGTTGTTCTGTCTGCTCTCTGTTCAGAAGAGCCATGTTGTTCCAAGAGCACTGGCAATTTCTGAGAAGTAGACCTGAGATGGTTGTGAGCAGCTTTGCTCGCATTCAGCTGTATCACCCTTTGTGAGTAAACCCAGAAAACTTCAGTGGAGTTTACTTGTGAGTGAAGGAACTACTCAGTGTGGGCAAGGTTGTTAGGAGCTTCCTTAGACATTGCCTCTTTTTCAGTAAATGTGCCTGAGGAATGTAAGCAAACATTTATGCGTAAATGTACAAGAACTGAAAGAAAGGAGTCCTCTCTGCTTAACTTTGACTGCTGTTCAAACCCATAGAAGGTGTGGCTCAAGGGGTTTTTGACGATATAACCAGAGCAACAAACCCTGCTGTATATTTTCAGTACAAGCTGCGTGAAGAGCATTATCTGACTGCATCTGTTTTTTGGAGAAGAAAGCTGTTGGTCTCTTTCTTGCTCTATGGAAGTTGGTATTGGTTAGAACAGCATCTGAGAAGTGAAAGGATTTTGTAGGAAATGTCAGCAACAACATGCAGTTCAGGAGAATGTTCTAACCTTAAACTATGACTACAGTCAAGAAGGAGAGAATACCTACAAGCTGTGCAAAATGAAGGCCAGGTGCTATCTGTGAGTTTGTTTTCATGCTTGCTCATTGTGACCTTGTTGGTGCGCAGAAGGCAACTAGATGCTTCAGAGAAAAAGCTCTGATTTGGAGGGGCGATGGTACATGCGGAAATGACTACCCACAACACTGGAGGAATTAATATTTACTTACCTTCGTTGCACTGTAGACAAGTACAGTGCAGGAATTTGCCTTTTTCATTGCATGATAGCAAATGTTAATTTGCCTTCCAGATCTATGGGTCAACTAGGCCATACAAAAGATGACACAGGAGAAGGCAGGGATAAGGGATTGCTCACTTCAGTGTTCAACACTAAGATTAAGTTTGTCCTTTTTCCTTGAAATTAAGCCAAAAATACAGTTTAATACTTGGACCCAAAAGGCCATGTAGCATTATTGATGCTACACTGAATATAGACTAGTTTTGGCAAAAAGCATCAGTTCGTATTATACACCCTGCACATCTCAGTTTCAGGACAAAAATGGGAGAGTCTGACACTTAAGGCATGTGAGAAAGGAGTAATCAGCAGTTTGAAGGGTCATGGGTGAATTGTGAAATTGCCCTAGATCCCATTCTGATAACTGAGCTGGCTTTAATTTTGTGGCTTCCCAATCACTTTGAACTCCTAAGAAAGACTTAGGGAGGTATGTAACATGGAAACAGTAGAAATACTGCTCAAGGAAGCAAAAAGTGGCAAATTGCTCAGAGAGTCAGCGTTCTGATGGTTATACTGTCTGATGCCCAGACCTCCAGTGGTTGGATAACTCTACTACTGGTTTAGTGGGATCAGCTGGGGTATCTTCCACTCACAGTGACTATCATGCTTGGTCTGAATTGAGGTGATACCTACAGTTGGTACATTGCCTTTGTTTGAAGTGGCAGCCCTTAGAGTACGACAGAAGACATTTTAAGTAGTTTATCTCTCCTCTGGCACATGTCCTTCACTACACTCCCAAACATTTTTTAATTCAACTGCACAACAG
>NW_008825167.1:8157509-8159418 GCF_000699105.1 Pygoscelis adeliae
CAGTACCTTACAGAAAAAAAGACACAGAGGCATGGAAAATGTCAGGAATTGAAACCTGGTGTCTTAGTGCTAGCCTAACATCTTACTGTGATACCGGTCTTCCTTCCCCCCCCCTTCCTTTTTTTTCTTTTGGAAAACAGAAATTCATGCAAAATTGCAGAAGCTTATTTTTAATAGACTACACTGGTGATACTGTTTACACTAGAAAAAAGAGCTTTTCTGTCAATAAATGGCATTCTGCTGTAAAGCAATTTTCTTTACTATACTTCTCTGAAAAATCTAATTAAAAGTAAACCAGCACTTAATTCAATTCGTCTATATGTAACTCACTTAACAAAAATGCTTTATTAAAGGTCCTGAACGTAAAGTACACAAATCAAATATAGCTGCCTACTTCATCAAAATCAATTAGTTGTGTTTCAGCATTTTTGTGAACAGCAGCCATTCATTTTGTATGATACTCTTTCCTGATAGCTCTCTGCTGATAGAGAAAGCGGTACACCCTGTTGACAACAGGAAAAAAATGAGGATTCGTATTTCTCTCCATTAACTCTGTTAAGTTTCCTCTAATAAATTAAAAAGCAGGCCACTAGGAGTAGGTCTTTTTGTGTGATGTCTAGTAAATGACATGAGTCAAAGGAATAACAACCTGACTGGTTCTGAGATGTACGGTACACTTAATAGAGAGGCTAACCCTAAGCCACAGGGACATGTTTCTCTTGGTTTTGTTCTCTATGCCTTTGACCCAACATTTCAAATTATTTCCTCTGTAGTGGAACACTTTCAGCACAGCATCCCTTTCAACCTAGTCTGTTGGAGTAATTAATACTGAGGTCTCCCACTTCCTCACTGCGTACTTTCACCAATAGACTATTTATGAAGGTGATGCAACTAAAATGCCTTTCCTTTAGGCACATAAATGTTTTAGTTGATCTAGCTTTTTGTCTCTCAGTAGACTAACACTCATTCCACAAGGACATTCTCCATCTGGAAAGTAACACATGTCAAATACTGGGAAGAATATGAGAAATCCTGAAAACCCCAGCCACTCCAGCTAAATTTTAAAAGAAAAGGCCACAGCTGAACTAAGGAAAAGGCTTAACCTGGTCTGTGGTGGGGATGCCCTATCTGAGTCCACCTACTCAGATGTGTCTCATCAGATTTTGGTGCAAACAGTGTGTGGAGCTGTTCAGCTGGGGCCCTTGCAGCTGTACTGAGAGGAGCAATTTCAAGTGCCCAGCAAAGATTAGAGTATGAAAATATGTGCCTATTGAATCACTCCACATTATAGCAGACCCTCTCACTTTCTGTTCCCTTTTTGCACTCTCTGCTTGCAATCTGAGTACAATACACAGCACACACTTGCTGTGCCTTTACCTTGTATGCCTCAGTGTCTGATCTACAAAGGGTAGATGGCACTTCTCTCCTCTCAGGTGTGCTGGGAGGATTCCCCAGAAGACTACCTGTGAGGTGGAGTAACAGGAGTGCTGCTGAAAGTTCTTGACTCACTCCAAGCCATACTGTTTTATCACCAATAAATGCTTGTGTGCAGAGTTTTGAAGTGTCTATAAATGTGCATTCACTAAGGTTGGCACTGGTTTGTTTACATCAGCAGCAACTTCTGTCAGTGATTAAAGGGAGACTTCTAGTCAGTCCATTGGACTGCTAGTTTTGGTTTGCCGCACGGTATATCAGAGGAACATGATGCATTGTTTTAACAACACAATTAGCAATAGAAATGATTAAAGATTCCTGGATGGCATGTTTTTCTTCCAGAAAAATGCCACTTTGATGAAATCTGATCTTTCCTTAAAGAATGTGTCTGTTTTGCCCCGTATATGATGGAAACCAGGAGATCTTTAATCAGCTTCTGCTGGCCTGACTGCTTACTGGCTTTTTTTGGTGGCTT
>NW_008825167.1:8159434-8182417 GCF_000699105.1 Pygoscelis adeliae
GCCCCCTGGGCAGGCTCCTGGAAAAGGTGCCAGAAAGCCGAGACTTCCAGGCTCCTGGATCCTGGGCAGCTCAGACCCCTGGGTTTATGGGCACTCAGCTCTGAGCTCCATTATCACAGTATCTAAATGCATCATAACCTTTGTTATACTTTGTCAATGTCTTTATGCATTAAGGAAGGGCTACTGTGCCCTTTTTGCTGGTGAGAAACCAAAAGATTAATGGCATTTAGGTAGGTAAATCTTAACAAGCTTCTATTTTATGTGGATTCTTCCAGTTGCAAATCCACTATTGATTCTCAGACCCCTGCTAAGCTCCAATGTATAAAGTTCTGCCTGTGCTTTAAAGTTCTGCTTCTGGCTCTGTGAATGTTGCATGTCCACAGAACTTGCACGTGAATCCTATCAGGATACACAAACTAAATGTTTCTCTCCTTTGCTTGTCTCCATCTGGTAGGTAGGACATGCACTTTGGGTTTTGCGGAATAAGAAAAAAGTAAGGCACTACCTCAAGTTTGTGAGGAGGCACTGGCATTGCTAGCATTTTTTTAAGGACTGTGTTCATATTTTTAGTCACCAGTGTTGGATTCACACTCCCATTTCTAGTTGCCTGTTTTTTCCATGTGTTGAACAAGTACCTTCAGGGCATAACTCTGACCTATGATTTACACCCCAAAGGGGTGGGCTTTTGCTGTAGTCCTGGCAAAGTACAGAAATCAGAAGCACTACCAAAAAAAAAAAAAATTGGCCCAAGATCCCCAAAAACTAGTCACTGAAATAGCCAACCTAATTTGTGGGTCAAGGCTCAAATTCAGGCAGAAAAACAGATATAAACCCAGGGATCTTTCATACCTCCCATTTCTTTTAGTGCCTGCCAAGTGTCTCAGGATACAACGAGGGTCACTAGATCATTCTTTTCTCACACTTTGAAGGTCACCTCCCTTGAGATTACTGAAGCTATGTCTTCAATAATCCAGAAATTACCTGGAAACCCAATGAAAAATAAATGTTACAGTCAAGAAATAACATATATGATGCCAACGTTGGGCAATACGCCTGTTGGGAACAAGCATTTTGGGCTATTGAGCAACTCTGTGTATATTTTTCAGGCAAAGTGATGACCATAGAGGGAACTTGAATGCCAGGTGAACGTTTTATACAGAGGAGGCTTCCTGACAGTATTTACCACCTTCAGAAATGCCAGTCAATGTCTATCAAACTCATACTTTTCATAACTAAGGGAAGGGATTGTCCCCAAATATGGTATTAAAGGAAAAAAGTAGGTAGAAGTAATTTTAAAAAGTAGTCATGCATAGTAAATATGGAAGGAGAAGGAACCTGTCTGTTCCTGGAGAAGTTCAGCAGCAGTTTATTCTTACCTACTTCTGCCATCTTCAACTTGGGATAACTGATAGTCACATAGGTTGAGGCTGCCCTCAGGTTACAGGTTACTCTTCAAAAAGTGTCATAACTTTTTTGTGTGTTAACTAGATTTTTGTTGTGGTAACAGTCACTATTAATTAATGACAGAAATTACTTTTTTTCCCTCCCTTTCTTTCAGAGGAGAAACAAACAAATGGAAAGGATAGTTTACAGGACTACAAGAATAGCTGTTCCTTTTCTATTTTGGTAATGCAAAAATAAATGTTAGGAATAAACATATTAAAAAGAGTCATTAGGACTTCTGGATGCAAATTAACCATTTCATTCTCTGATTAAACAAGCACAGCTCAATTAACTCAATACACTTACTTATCCCTGAGGTTTTATATGTCATGTAATAAAATATCTCAGTTGCTCAGAAAGGCTGTGCTATCTGTCCTTAGGGGTTTTCAAGACCTGCCTGGATAATGCCCTGAGTAACCTGGTTTGGCCTCATAGCTGACCCTGCTTTGAGCAGGAGACTGGACTAGAGACATCCTGAGGTCCCTTCCAACCTGAATTAGCCTATGACTCTAAGACCTGTTTCCTCCTAATAATAAACAAAAGGAAAGTCCTAATAATTGGATAGCATCAAAATAATAGTCTACAGAAAGATGCATATATATTGCTATAGGTGGGCAAACTTTACTCATCTCTTCCTGAGGCATTTGGATCTCTAGATCTCTAAAACTTTTCTATCTATCTGCTGTATGCAAATTCTGTCTAACACACATTTGGCTGGGTCCAGGGCACAAACCTTTTCTTTGTTTAGAATTAATTTAGTAACTAGAGATGATAGAATTCTAATCTAGATGATTCTAATCTAGAGATTTAGAATTAATTTAGAGACTAGAGTCTCCTACAGCATGTTCCCTTCTCCTGCCAACCCCCTCCCCTCCTAGTCCTTAACACAGTAGAGGCACTTACACATACAAATATTTTACAGACATTTTCTTTAGGACTTCAGCCAAAATATTGGGTTTGATTTTTTTCCCAAATAAAACAGGCTATGTTTATGTACAGCAAGTCAAATGGGTCTTCATGACCTGCTGACTCTGAAGTAGTGAAGAATATAGATCATAAAGCACCAAGTCATGATTTATACCATAGCTGTCGTGAGTGGGATAAAAATAACAAGGAAATGAGTATGTTTCTATACACAGCTGAAGACTTTAGTTAAAGCCTGAGCAATGGGAGTATCGGACCATGACACATGGTGCTTCATTCCTCATTCATTTTTGCATGGAAGGTGCCTGACCCTTCTGTAGAAGTGGCTTTTCAGAGAATCAGGTGCTAGCTGATGAATTCATGAATATGTTGTCACATCTGGAATTGCAAATCCTTCTCTTCCTTTCAAAATGTCAGTAATGTTTCTCTGCCGTTACGATGCAGATGCTATTGTAGGGCATGGCAGTACAGTTGTATATTCCATGTAAGTTATAAGGTTTGTTATTTGGTTGCCACTAAATATATCACAGGGCTAGAAAATGCTCTTAACATACGGTTATAATCCTTGATGTAGCTTGCACAAGTACAACATAAAGTATCTATTTCTTCTCTGTGTCCACTCAAGAAAGAAACAATATTCCTGGGACCAAATCTGCAGCAAGGTGTGAGCAGAACCCGTCTGCAGCTGCTTGCTGCAGTCTCCGGTCTGTGGACACTGCTGAGGCAGCTGAAGCCCGCCTGGGTGAGGGAGTGGTGAATCAACAGCATCATGAAGCCACGGGCTATATTTGTTCCTCACTGAACTTGTTCATGGAATCAACAGGATACTGATAAATATGCTGTTCTGTTTAGTTATTAAACGCATTCCTTTCTTGCTGCGCACCTCCACCATCTTTTATGAAGCTCCAGAGGTGCTTGGTACCATTCACAGTCCCACTCAGCTTCAAAAACTTCAGAAAACTCTTTCAGGCCCTCTTCTGTCATGATGGGGACTCCAAAAACTCTTTAAAATGCCAGCAGTTTTATTTAGTGTTTGGTACAATTCAGATGGAGTAAAAGTGCTAGTTTTGGGCCCAAAACTTTCAAAATTTTAAAGTTTTGTTTTATAAGAATTAACAGCAAACAGAGACATTACTGAGGCTTGGACAAGGATTCGTATCTAGTTCCATTGCTGGCCTCTAGCCCAGCGTGCTATGTGCTTTGAACCTGTCATTTCAATCTCTTGCCTCTTTGTTCCATGATAGGATATGCATATTACTTCATTCATAAATATTTTTGAAGGTTATGAACAAAAAGTGCTACAACATTATTGTTAGAAAAAAATACAATAAAAACTTGAGATACTACTTGTTAAGGACTTCATCTGTCCTCTGGTTTTGCTTTAAATGACTTCAGATTTGAGGGTTGCAATATGCATCGTCAATGTCTACTTTTATATCTAACTTCTGTAGCTTTCCCAAACTCCTGGACACTGAAGTAGTTGTAAAAACTTTGAGTTTGCTATTTTATGTATCTACAGAAGATATTACAGAACTGATGATTTATCAGTGCGTGTCGGTCTCTTCTCCCAAGTAACTAGCGATAGGGCGAGAGGAAATGGCCTCAAGTTGCACCAGGGGAGGTTTAGATTGGATATTAGGAAAAATTTCTTCACCGAAAGGGTTGTCAAGCATTGGAACAGGCTGCCCAGGGAAGTGGTTGAGTCACCATTCCTGGAGGTATTTAAAAGACATGTAGATGTGGTGCGTAGGGACATGGTTTAGTGGTGGACTTGGCAGTGCTAGGTTTATGGTTGGACTCGATGACCTTAAGGGTCTTTTCCAACCTAAATGATTCTATGATTATAGCTAAAGGCCAGAACAATTTTTAGAGGAAAACTTTTGCCTTATATTTTCCTGCTTAGCTTAAGTTCATATTATTTGCAAATATTCAGTGCAAAACTTCTCACTGTCTGCGGTACAGCATTGGGAAGGAGGCATTAATCTCTGTGGGAGATGTGATTCTGGGAACAGTGCTTGCATTGAGACTTTGATGTTTCTGAGGCAGTTCCTGTTTTGGGGTTTCTTATGTGCAAGTTGAATGCCTAGAAGCATGATTCCTGCTCAGATACAAATAATGACAAATTGTCTGAATGTGGAAAAAACTCTAGAATGATAAATGTCAATGTTTTGTCTACGTATATCCAAAAAACTGGACCCATGAGGCTTCTAAATCAGTGTGCTCTGTTTCTGTTCTTTGAAGTTATTTTTATAGCTATTTCCCAAGCAATTGCACATCCTACAATGAAAACTACATATGTCCCAACATTAAAATATCAGAAAGAAGCCATTTTTAAAGCTTTGACGCTCAAAATAAATGATGAGCACTTTCTTTATATGCTAGCTGAATATTCAACTCAAACAATTAAAATAAATAATTGCATCGTGGACAAACACAGTACAGATCAGGATAACTATATATTTTTATTTTGTATTGTAAAAGCTGTAAATTGCCTCCTTTAGATTGATTTAACATATATGTAAATTTGTCACGTGCTTTTAAAAGTTTGTTTTGTCTTCAAGTTCCACTTTTATTCTTTTTTAAGGAACAATCACACACACACACACGCACATTCAGGTAAATAATTCCATGAATAGCCTCAGGGTCCCTTGGCAAGAATGTAATTGTCTGTGCACTGACTCTATAACTGAATTACCTTCCTTAATAATGGGATATTGGTTTCATAGGCCCCTGACTGCTCCCCTTTAATACCCATTAATTACCTTTTTACTTCCTTTAATGTCTCTTTCTCTTTTTCTTCCTTCATGTTTCTTGTTTCTTCCCTGTTTCACACCCTGCAAAAGTGCAGCTAGTGCAAGAAAACAAAGCAGCAAAATGACTGTAAGCTGGCATTTACAGACTCCTATTCATATCAGATAGAAGACTCCTGCACTGCAATTGAATTAAGTGATGTTAGAGCTCAGAAACACAAGCAGGCCCACTCCTATCATTCACAACTGCCCCTCTCAGTTGCTGCTGCCTTCTTGTAATCATTTAGATCAAGAGACCTATAATACTGAAAAATAGTTCTTTCTTTGGGTAAGCGTATCTGGGGATAAATTTGAGTAATACATAAAAAAGAACACAAAGGATACCAGTTCTGCAGTGTGCACCAGCTACAGATAGCTACTAGTCCATCAATATCAGCTTCCAAATGGGGCCTAGGAGAAACTAACCCATGAAACAGGCATCATTTTATCAGTGAAGAAATGTTCCAGTGCAGATTATTTGGGTTTTCTGCTAGCCTTTAGAAAAGCTTCAGTTCTGTGCTGGAAACTAGTATGTGACATTTCAATCCCCAAAATAATTGAGAAAACTAGGGCTTAGGTCAACTGGGCTATTAAAACCATAACTATGGCTTTGCTGGAGTGATGATTGCAATATATATTGTCCAGTAGAAACAAATAGATTCAGCATATGTGACCACAAAATACAATTCTTGTATTACTGGTTCTTCCAAAATCAGGTAGAGAAATACTGAAGAATTTGTAGCTCCAGCCTTCTTTCCTGCAGCATAGCCTCATGGTATTGATTAGTAAATCCTATGAAGAGACTGTAGAGGAGAAAGTATCATTCATTCATGAAATGGAAATACGCTGCCACAGAGCATTTACTTTGCATGGGCCAACTACTCATAATTCCTCTAGAAATGATCCGTCATTATACTTGAACTCGGATTCTGGGGCTCAGAGAGGGGAAAGGGAAGGAGCTCTTACCTTATAAAGATAGAGTTTATTTTTATACACCTACTAATGTGTTCAACAGCCTTAATAGCTGATGCCTTCTCTGCAGGAGAACTGTATGACAAAGCTGACAGAGGGTTTTGCTGGAAGAGAGTGCACAGACCTTTGTGATAGGTAGCAGCAGATTTCAAGCACACCAAAAGACGTTGCAAAGGACAGGAACTGAACCTAGTGGGCTGCCCACTTGAATCAAACTACACCTCTGAGCCAGGTTAGCTGGTGATACTGTCTGGCAGGACCAAGCAAGAAAATCCCTTGAGATGGGAGACAGACGTCTACTGAAACACCTGGATATTGTGAGCAGGTTTGAGAGGTGGGTGGAGGTGTTACTAGAAGGACCATCTGATCAGTGGATGGAAAGGAAAGAAACAAGCTACCACTAAAGTCACTGTACCCAGCAGGAGAACTAGAGCTAGCTTTCAACATTATTTTCCCATTTTGACAATGTTTTTTACAGTGTTTTAATATTTCCTAATTTTTTTCAAATGGAAAACACCGATGTTGTGAAAAACTCTCCCAAACCATATGACCTAAAGCCCCCTTTTCTATGTTTTCATTCCTCTACACCTGTCTTCCTACTTGTACCTTTTTTCCTATTTTGCTACAGAAGTATGGAGAAAAGTAAAAATCCACACCTGCAAAAAATTAAGAATTTCAGATTATTTTTTTCTTGAAAAAGTTCTTAAAATCCAAACTAGACACACAGTAGGAAGACTGGAATGAAAAATTCTGATGACTAGTGTCATTTGTTGGCATTTTTGTTTGACATAGCAGGGTTTCTAAACTAGTGTTTTCCATTTGAGCTCAGAGGTGATAATGTGAGTGCACGATAGGCATATTTCTGCCTTTGGTTTTATTCCCTACTAAGAGTAAATTTTGTAATGCTTTTGTCACAAGCTGGATTTCACCAATGTTAACTAAACAAACCACAATGCTCCGAAGGAAAGACTACCCAAACACATGGCTACAACCTAGCAGTCACGGGCTCAGACGATGGGCATTGGTTGTTTTCAGAAAGAGCTGCTCCATTAGCATGGCAAAACCTCAAGTTTGGAATTTAGATATCTTCAGTCTGGATGAAAGACAGTAACTTTAGACAATGGGTTTTGAAAATCTTGGTTCCTTGCGTCTGATCCCAAGCAAAGAGCCCTACATTTAATCTCTGCTTGGATTATAACCAATTGCTATTGTTATGATTTAGCAGCTTTTGAAAATCATTTCAAGGAATCTTTTGTTCTCATAAAACAATACCTTTTATTATTCAGTCCCTGCCATCAATACTTTTTGTTTTCATAATATGGTCTATCAATAAAGCATTTACTATCATTCAATCAGTGTAAATTCTATTCAGGCTCATCTACTGTACATTTCTTGATGAAAACTTTGTGACAGTTCTAAAGCCAACTGATCAGCAAGCTGATTTTTTAATCATATGCATGGGTGAAAGTATTTTACTAAAAAGTAGTTATGAAAAAGTAGTAGATCATTATTACTGAAGCAGAGATTGCTTTATATTTTTATCTTCTAAAATGCAGCTGAGAAGATCATTATTAAGAAGAGAATGTCATTTTTCAAAAGAAGTTGTGGCAGTAACAGCTAGTGAGGCATTTTTTTATTGGCTTCAAGAGGGAATGCCTGTTACATAATACTACAGCAATCATTTCAGGGCACAAAATTCAGAGCTAGATGGTGATGAGAAAATATTCAAGACGGCACAGATTCAGAAATTTTGTTTAGAAACTTCTACAGAATTGACATTTATAGATTTCCTGTGTTCTGTATAGTGAATAATGAGTACTATTGCTCAGATAGAGTAAGTATATGCATATACCACATGATGCAAACACTTTCATTTTCCCCTGATAGGTATGGAAACTGTTTCTCAGTATATAGAAATGAGATTTCAAGCTGTGATAATAATATATTACCTTTTGGGGGGAAGTCCAAAAAAAACCCAGAGAAGTTTGGTTCTCGGGGCAGGATGCGTAGAACAGTTTCCTTTCTGGTATCAAGGGGGAAAAGTTAAACTTCATTTACAATGGTGAATGCATGTTTCAAGCTAAGTTAATTGAATTTCATCTACTTGTCCACCAGTAGTCATAACACTTTTATTTCTTTTTGTTTCATCTTCTCCCCAGTGGGCTTCACTTATTGGCACAGATGGATTCTGATATCAAAGGCAATTTCCAGTTGGCTTTAGGACAGCTATTATTTAATTGTTGCCTTTAACTGTCTTTTCCCTGTCACCAGAAGCTTCTGAAAACTCTTGTATTTAAAAAAGGCTGTGAGCCAAATTCCCTGCTGGGATATTTCTATGGAGCTACACTAGTAACAAATTTTGCCTAGTAAATTCCACTTTCACTGCAGTATCTTAAATTTCTCTACATCTTTTTGTGGTAGCCTGTAAAACCTTTATGAAAATAACCAACATAGATACCCTGACCAAACCCCAATACCAACCTAGCAAGCCAAAGCATCCATCACTTCTCCCCTAAGCTACAAAGGAGAGCTACTGGAAAGGGGATGGTGGCCTGGCGTTGCAAAGCAAAGCAAAGCCTTTTGAAGGAGACAGGCTCCCTAGCCTGACCGAAGAAGGACATATCGCTTTGCACCTCCTTGTGTCATCGCTTGCCACAGTAAGAGGACAGGCACCAGGAGGGACCCTGCAGCATCCTTCAGTTTACTGGCCACAACGGTTGTATTAAGAGACAGTTGCTCCACAAGGTAAGTTGGTCTGTGAAAAGGGACGAAAATCACAGAAAAAAGGCTAACTGGGACACTGGATGCCAGTGGCACCTCAGGAACCTCCATACCATGTTCCACAGCATGGGGCAAACATGTCCTTAATCATAATTCACAGGCTGAACCACTTTGGGGACATTGCTTCTTATGTTGGGACACATTGTACTTATGCTGGTAGGAACAGGTGTGGTGCCAACTATGTCACTGTAAAAAATATGGTTTGAGTAGCTAGTGGCAATGAAAGAAGAGACAGTTTGCAATCCTACCTGCTTTCCTAGTCAGAGACGTTCTGGAGAGAATTTTTTAACATTTGACAAATAGTACAAGGATATACTGAAGACAAAATTACCCCCTTCCCAACTAGTGGATCAAAATCTGCTTTAGCTTTCTGAGGGTCAAGAGGGCATGAAGAGGGTTCAGTGCAGGTTTAGACAGATCCTGTAGAATATGACTGCAAAATTTCTTTGTGTACCATAGTTATTAAAGAACTGTTGATTGACAGATGAGAGGTGTGTGCGTTTGTTCTTCAGAGCACTGCAGTGTGTGAATAGGTGAGCAGTACCCTGAAATATTGTTGCATGGATAAGCTGCAGGGGTAATTGGTCTTGACTCAAAAGGAAATGGAAACTAGAATGGGAGAGAGAATTTGGGGATATCATATTAACAAAAGGAAAAGGAGGTCATTTCTCTGAATATTTTTTCACACTAAAAATTTAGGTTTACTGCAACCTAAATCTGACAAGCCATCAGAAATGCCGGAGACAAAGATATTTGCATTTCTAAACACAGCAAATGCTTAGGAGCTAAATTCTTTTTCTGTAAGAGACCTTTTTAAACAAAGCCAATGCCAAGAGCTGCCTGTAGGAAACACCTCTGTTAAGAGCTCTATTCTGGACCTTTTTGCATCAGAGCTTTGTTTATGTCATGTGGTCTGGTGTGCATGTTTCCTGCTAGCTCAGGAGTGCATAATCAACCCTACGTAAGATGTATTCCCAGGCCACTAAGCAAGACTCAATTAAGGATACACTTCTGGTGTGTTTAAAATGGTCCTCAGTAATATTTATTTTTATGCTGACATATATGTCATCTCAGTAAATCCTTCAATCACACTTTAGATATAAGGCTGTAAGCAAAATAATCCTATGGACAAATAAACTTACAGATTTGAACTTTAAACCAGGAAATTTGTATACAATACAGTGGTAACACTCATGGATATAGCCAGGTGGCATCGTTCATTTACAGCTAGTTCTCTGAAGGGACTTGGGTATCACAGTGCTCATATTTGTGCCCTGTGTTGAACTCTGCTGATTCATAAACTCTCAAATTAAGATATTTTCTCCCCTATACATTGTATGAGCAATCTCATGTTATGAGAGCGGGAGAGTACGAATCAGTGTCTGCAAAAAATGCATGCTAAGCACATTGCTGCTGGAAAAATCTTGGTGGGGTGGGGTGCAGAGACATTTTCTCAGGGTGTCAGGCAGCTAATTGGGCTTCAGGAGTGTACCTCTCTTTCCTTGGTATTTACAGAAATACCATGAGGTAAATTTGGGGTAGAAATTGTGCTTTCTTACCCTGTTACTCAAGTTCTCTGCAGAAGAAATTTGAACCTTATTTCTCATGGCCTTCCTCTAACGACAATTCTGCAGGGTAATCTGGCAGGGGAGAGCCACTCTCATTCACATTCACCCTCCATACAGAGAATAATTTAAATATCATTTTGCCCAGAGTAAAGTGTAGCCCAGGAACTTAAGTCTTACAGCGTTCATGAAAAGAAAGGGAAGACCTGAGCTTCAGTCCTGAACTCTCACACTCAGTCTGAAGCAGGAAGAAAATCACAATTTCTGTGATCCAGCAAATATATAATTATATTTGGCAGGGAACAGTTTTGACAAAACCGAGTAAGAAGCATGCAGGCACACGCAGGCACAGAGCTTGTAGCAAGGCTGTCAGACTGGGCAGCAAGTCAACTCGAGGGCTGGAAAAGAAATCTTCCACAGCTCTGAAAAGCGGGTAGGAGAAGGGAGATATTAATATATTCCCATATGCTTTTGTGTGAGTAGTAGCTGTGGCCCCAGTTCTGGCTGGATTGAATTTGCCATAAAGGGAGAACGAGGAACGGCCACTTTGTGAGTGCCAGCAAAGTGCCCCTGCGGCTCAGCCCAGGTCGTGGCAGAGAACAAAGAGAAACACAGGTGCTCGGGGAACTTCCATGGGAAAACCTTGCAAGGAGGATAAGCAAAAAATCTTGCAATACATTAACTCCTGCATATATTAGGTGAGATCACACAAGGGCACGTCTGCTGAGGGGCCTCAGCCTCACGCTGCTTTTGGGTCTTGTAGGCACAGGAGATGAAACCTGACATCTGCAAATGCTTACGGCAGAGTCTTCACATGCAAAGCTTGTTTGTCCAAACAGACTGTGCACACAGAGGATTTCACCAGCGGTCTGGTGGCATGTCCAAGAGGCCCTTTATGAAGGATTTGTTCCACTACTGCTTTAATAAATAATCCCTCTGTATCACAGGGAATATTAACCTCTAATACCAGTTCCATCCCTATATTTTTCTCTCCACCTCCAGAACAGGATTAGCTGTGTACATTAAGAGAAACCTTATTAACTAATAATAATAATAATTAAAAAAATTAATTCTTTATAGTCCTATTGTTACTGTTTCCATCCATCGACTGAGGTAATGAAGTAAGGAAATGAAATGTTCTTTGGTTTTGAGATTGCTAGTGAAATTATGCAGGCAGATCATTTTCCAGTCTTAAATCTAAATAATTCTGTTGCCATAGGATCAAAGTATGTGTTACGCTGCCCTCAGTTTTCCACGCATTGATTCATCCTTATTCCCCTTAGCACATTTTCCCTTTGATTTGTTAATTCTCATAAAAGCAGTTGGCAGTAAGTATGGTCAGCATCCAGATTGCTCATTATCACACTTATTGTTCTAAGCCTTATGTTCTCCTCCTCCTCTTGTAACCATTTATACTTGAGAAGTAAAACCTTACCTTGCGTGTGCATCTGTGTAAGCATTCAGGAGAAAGTAAAATCTCTTGCATTCATACTGTAGCATACAAAAGCAAATATTGCAAAAGGGCTTAATCTTTGTTGTTCTAAACCAAAATTCATGAAGTAAAATACGGTAACAAAAAAACCCAAATTCAGTCACTGGTGATGCTTATACTCAGCTTCCTCTGATATATCACAGCAGCTGCATTCTGCTAGAAAATTAGGCTTCTCAGAGTAAGGGTCTGGTTTATTGGCTGTACTTGAGGGCCAGTGGAGTTAAACACTGATGAACTTAGGTGTTACAAGTCAAGGACCTTTTATTCACCTTTCACAAAGCATTATTCTACAGAAGCCTACAGAGTTGCCCCCTGTTAACAAGAGTGTGAGTCAGGCCTCAGCAATGCTCTCCAGTTATTTGCTAGCAGAGAGGAAAGTAATCCTCATGTCATTCTATAATTCTGGTATTTAGAGGCTGTACTTTTATAGACAGTCCCACATGGAGGGACACACTCGGATGCCTGATAGCTCTTTTTTAATAATGTATTACAAAAGCCTCTTTGTGCCGAAATCTTTCAGGCAGTTACTCTACTCACCTTACTCTATCCTTATGTGTGTGAATACATACTTTTAACTCTCTTTCTATCCTTTTTTGTTAGCAAAGAATTATTTTCTATTTGTATCATGCCTAACAATGAGGTCCCAATTATACAGAAGCCTCTTGTTTCTATCACATTAAACATAAACAGCAATAAAAATAGAGTCCTTCCTATGACCAGTTCACCCAGGTCTAAACATAAGGCACTTGAACAAACATCTTTTTGGCTATCATAATGCAGATTTTAATGCTTTTCCAAGTGTACAGTTTTTTGCTACTACCTACAAAACTCATTCTTGTTACACAGAAAGTTTCTAGTTCACATTTGTGCAGAATCTTGCAATTCTCTAATTCAACTTATCTTACGGTGTTCTTAAAATTCTTCTGGAAGAAAGAAAAGTGAGACAAAATTTTTATCAGAACAAAATATATTTAAGGTTAGAGCTCTATTTTTAGCTCCTGCACCTGGTTTTGTTTGATTAACAAAATTGGTTTGAAAATTGCCAGATCTACTTGGAAGAAAAAGTTCTCAGGTTTCCTTGATTATACACACCAGTTGGCTTTGCCACTGAATTGTCTTACTTGTTTTATCAATTGGTTAAGAAAGATGATATTCTGCAGTCATCTGAAAGAAAATCCTACTACAGCAAAATCCAGGGGGCTTGGGCACATCGCTGGCATTGCCACAATAGATCTACTGAGATAGAAATTCTGTGTGTTGTAATGCTTTTGGGGAATTGTAACACTGAAATTCAAATCCTGGAGGTAGGGACAAAAGTGCTGCAGGCGGGACTCAAAAAATGGGGAGATTGCTAAGGAAAAGGGAAAAAGAGAAACTCACAGCTCCACCTGCAACTTGGTATCACAGCACCAGGTATCATCACAAGTACTTCTGTCTAAGAAGCAGCCCTTAAAGTCTGACAGACTGTAGAGCATTTCCTGCTTTAGATCAATGTAAAGAATAACTTTTCTCAGCTCAAAAGTCCTGTAGCCAATCCAGGACATAAGAGTGCCCGAAACTGAATTGCTTGTCAAAGTCAGTGCTGTCCTCTTGTTGAACGGGCTTTGGTTTGGAAGGTTAATTTTGTTGTTTTTTCTTTGAAATATTTAATTGAATTTACACCAGGAAAAAACAGTACAATAAGATTAAACACTAGCTATTTATAGTTTGCACAGAGTAAACTATAAAACCAAAGACAAAAACTTCAAAAGATTGTTTAGGCCACATCCCTGTACTGGTGCAGAATAGCTGCTCCTGCATCAGCCCTCGCAGATGCTTGCCCAACCTCTTCTTGAAAGCCCTCAATGACACATTGTCCTGAGTTGGGCTCTTGCCTCCCTGTCAGTTACAAAGTTTTTCCTAACATCCAGGCAGAATCTTCTCTCTTCCAAATTAAACCAATTTCTCTTTGTTCCTCCCGGCGGGCATGTAAAACAATTGATCTCTATTCTCTTTCTGTTCAAACAGCCAGGACTGGTAAACATTTCACATAAACACACATGCTCATCTAAGAAATCTCTCTGATTCATTGTTTCTCTTTTCAGTGGGAAGCTGGCCTGTTGCTGGCTGATGATTTTGAGACCTTGCAAGAGTTACAATCTAGTCTAATTTGTAAATAAGATTTCAAAGTTAGAAAAAAACAACACCAAAACAAACAAACAAAAAAACCAAAATGCAACCTGGATAACCCACGTCAGGCACCTGCCCTTCTGCTTCCTTGAAACACAACCTGCAATGATGTAAATAATGAAATAAAGTTACACTGTGCTGCAGCTATTCCACCCCAGAATATGCCCCACATTGCACATTTGCTGTACAAAGCCTGTAAAATGCAACCTTGCATGTCTCTACAGCATCTCCTGCATCTCTTTAACCCCTGCTCATCAGGTCATCTTGGGGGTGAAGGCCAATGCCACCATGTGAAAGAAAAAGAGCAGAAGTGGGTAAGCTGGGATGCCATGGTTTGTTCAAGCCACCTCACAGGGAGGATTGAACAAATGTTTGGAGGCATCTGGTCGAGTTTCTTATTCCTTTTGTTGAGCCTTTGAATATGTGCACTGAGGCAGATGATCTGTGAGTGAAAGTGATTCACACTGAAATGGAATGTGATTACAAAATTCCAACAACCACAAAGAGATTCTGCTTTGCATTGCATTGTAATTCTCATAATGTAACCTTCCCTTTCAAACAATTTAGTACTTCTTTTTTAGTGGCTAGGTTCTGAAATTATCAGATCCTTCCCTGTGTTCAACCTTATACATCAGAGCGTAAATGGCCTGATGTACACAGGACTAAGGAATCTCCAGGTTTTCATGAAAATCACTCCACTAGCATGTCTGCTTTTTCTTCCAAGACTATGGATGCCATGCGGTGTGCAGATGGGTGCTTCTGCATCCAGCTCTGTAGGTGATGGAAGACAGCCAGGTACAGAATGCCTGTGCCAAAGGAGAGCACATGCATCCTCTTTAAGATGCTCCATGAGGCACGATGGCTTCAGATGAAGTAGCAGTAACTTCAATGGCAGTAACTCATACTTTCCATTTTTTGACTCAACCACCTTATACATAGCAATAATCCTTCATTTCTTGATCAGGACTCATTCAGTTTTTTGTAAAGCAGCTACAAACCTGGAGTGAATCTGTATTGGGTGTCTGTGGCAAGGTGTTGGCAGCAGGGTGCTACAGGGGTGGCCTCTGTGAGAAAAGGCATGGGGCTGCCCTGTGCTGGACACAGTCAGCTCCAGCCAGCTCCGATGGACCCACTGCAGGACACAGTTGAGCCCATCAGCCAAGCTGGTGGTGCCTCTGGGAAAACACATTTAAGAAAGGGCAAGTTGCCACATGGTGGAGAGAGGAACGAGGAAAAAAATGTGAGAAACAGTCCTGCAGGCACCAAGATCAGTGGAGAAGGAGGGAGAGGAGGTGCTCCATGTGCCAGAGCAGAGACTCCCCTGCAGTCCATGGAGGACCATGTCAGAGCAGATATCCACACTGCAGTCCATAGAGGACCCCACACTGGAGCAGGTGGATATGCCCTAAAGGAAGCTGCTGCCCGTGGAGAACCTACACTTGGAGCAGGGGAAAAGTGTGAGTAGGAAGGAGCGGCAGAGAGGAACTGTTATGGACTGACCATAAGTCCCCATTCCCCATCCCCCTCTGCTGATTGCAGAAGAGGAATTAGAGGAGTCGGGAATGAAGGAGTGAAGCTGACCCTGGGAAAAAGGAGGGATGCAGGGAAAGTTGTTTTAATTTTGTCTTTGTTTCTCACTATCCAAATCTATTTAAATCAAATGTAGCCAGGTGGGCATCGGTCTCTTCTCCCAAGTAACAAGCAATAGAACAAGAGGAAATGGCCTTAAGTTGCACCAGGGGAGGTTTACATTGGATATTAGGAAAAATTTCTTCACCAAAAGGGTTGTCAAGCATTGGAACAGGCTGCCCAGGGAAGTGGTTGAGTCACCATCCCTGGAGGTATTTAAAAGACGTGTAGATGACCACATCTACATGGTTTAGTGGTGGACTTGGCAGTGCTAGGTTAACAGTTAGACTTGATGATCTTAAAGGTCTTTTCCAACCTAAGCGATTCTATGATTTTATGATTCTAAATTAATTTTCTGCAAGTCAAGTCTGTTTTGTCCATGATGGTAATTGGTGAGTGATCTCTCTCTTTTTATCTTGACCCATGAGCTTTCTTGTCTTATGTTCCCCCTCTTCCCTGTTGAGGAGGGAGAGTGAAAGAGTGGCTGGGTCTGGCAGCTGACCAAGGCAAACCCACCATAGACTCATTGCACTCAGTGCTTGTAAAAGATTATTTTTAAGTATTTTGAAGCTGGGATGAACTACAGGAGTCACTATGCCTTTTTGATTCTCAAGATTGCTTCACCAGCATTTCTGCATGCTATTGCATTTTAAAATTTTTTACTTGCCATCACTTCTACAACCAGCTTCTGAATTTCAAGGCATTTTATCTTTGAAGGGCAGACACTCCTCATCTCTAGCAGATTTTTTCCCTTAGATCATATTACAGGTAGGCTTGGTAACACCACTTTTTTGAGGTTTCCCAACATCTTGGATTATGAATTCCTGTTTTCAGTTGCTTATGACATTGCTAACCTTCAGCTTTTGGGATACACAATTTCTATAGTGCATGTATACTGAAATATTTTTAGAAAATACAAACCAATGTATTTTAGTCAATTCTGAAAATGAAGTAATGGAAAAATGTTATTTTGTCCACCACAAAAATGGAATCATTCAGAAGCAAGAGTCCTGAAAATGGTTTAGTAAGGATCAAAGACAGGTGGTCCTGCCAGTCCTGCTTTGGCACTACCCCCAGCCTTTCTGAATCCACTCTTCCTTGTTGACGCACTCATTCCCCAACCTCATCTCTAATTTCTAGGGGAAGTAATATTTTCTTATCATTGAATGGAAACCAGGAGCTCTCTGTTCATTTCTTGGCACTCCATCAGAACCATTATCTTTTTAAATGATAACTGTACCTCCATTCCCTGCATTTATTTTAAACCAGCTATTTCCTTTTCCCCATCTTTTATCTGACCTACCAATTATATATGTATCAAGGCTGAAACGCCACCTGTGTATTTATGGAATGTTTATTCCACTAAGGCTGTGCCTTAAATTGATAACTTTTGATGTTGTCATAAAATCTGGAAAATTGATCAAGACCTGGAGAGTCTGGATAGGAGAAGAGAGTAATATGAAACGAGGTGTTCTGGAGTTTATCTGAGCTGCATCAGAAAATCCATGCAGCTAACATGAAGTGGTAGTTATCACTAGTACGGGTTTATCTCTCCTCTTCCTTGTAATATTAATCTGATACAGTAAGGATATGTTTCCATCTCTCACCACGTTGTTAAACCACACCCACAGCTATCAGATCTGAATGCAAGGGCTCCACAACACAATGTGATATATCTGATGCCTTTCAAACTGACGTTATTAAAAGGAATAGTAACACTGGTAATGTGACATCTTATACTCTAGAAAATCTTTAGGGTGCTGTAACTAAGGAAAACCCAAGAAGAAACCAGGGCTTTTATCAAAGAAAATGTCTTAAGTTGTCAAATGAATGAGAAACATTATATATTGGAGTTTTGTAGACTGGTAAGAATTCTAATTTTAAGCTATTAAGAGGCTTAAAAATATTTAATACAGTACTTTGCTTCAGGTGAGATCTCTGTGGTTAATTTCACCATAACCTACACGAGGATGTGGAGCACAGATGGGACATCTAAGGAAACCTTAGTTATCATTAGCATTACACATTCTTCTGTAAGCACAGGAAGCTATAGCATCACAGCTCAAAACAAAGGTCCTTCTTGGATTACCTAATTATACGCTTTGTCAGTTGATGGTAGTGTAACAATCCAGGCTCTACTTTATGAAATCTAGCTAAAAGTTCAAACTATCATGTACTTACACGTTACATATTCTAGCATGGCAAATACACAACTACAGAGCACCATACTCATTATTCATTGTCCTTGGTTCTAGGACTACCGGGTGTCTAGGGGATAAAGTCACCAGGATTAATACATAGGTTTAATCACATCAGTTATTTCTAACCTTAAACCATACCCAATTTGCTTAATGTAAGCTTTTTTATAGGCTGTTGGACATTACCATAGGTGTGCAATAATGGTCCTCTTGTCTAGGATCAGGAGTTCAAAGAAAAGGCAAACAGAAAAGAGCTAGAAAAGTGTTACAAGAATGATCTGAGCTCTGAAAAACGAGCTTTAACATGACAGCATAATGAATAACAGTCTATTTAGCCTATTCAAAAGAAGGTTAAAAGACTAAGATCACAATCAAGTAGTATTTAGTTGTGGAAGAATTATGACTCTTCAGTGCAGAATAGAGAGATTCAAATTTTAGAGGCTGAAGCATAATGTACTTGAATATACAAATTTTAAGTGAGAATAACTAGCTGTTGGAACAACCTATTAAGGGATGTGATAGCTCTTCTAATCAAGTTAGAGTGCTTTTTTAAAAGACAGATTATAGCTTAGTGTTACAGCCTTGATGCAGAAATGATTGGTGAAGCTCTTTGGTCTGTGTTGTGCAGTGGAGTCAGACTAGATTATCATAATGGCCTTTACTGTCCATAGTAATCTATGCGTATAAGATTTCATCATGGCTAAGGGCACATGTGGGTGGCATAAGCAGCTTTAGAGCCTTTGTGTCAGAGACTTTTCCCTGCATTCTCCCTTACCTCCCATGGGAGCAATGGGAATGGTGTTCTTCACGTTATAGGTTTAAGAAGAAACAAAGCAGTCAAAAAAACTTCCTTTCATAAATGTCTTGGAACATTTCATAAGAGAAGTTAAAAATATAAAAATCGAAACTGTTTAAACTAGTTAGGCAGCAGTTCTGAGTGCACAGAAATTAAACATGCTGTCCTCAGGGAGGATTCAGTATGTTCCTCGATCCCAGTTCAGCTACAACTTTCTGTAATTCATCTGAGAAGCAATCTTTTAAGTCATCTAAGGTAAGGAAGGGATCTTAAAGAACTCACCTACTACACTCCTCAGCCCAAAGGAAGAATCACCATGAACCATGCCTTACTAAAAAACTGATCCAAATTCTTTACTGAGGGAGATTCCAGCTTATTGCAATGTTCAAAACTCATTTTTTCTAAGACAGATGACCTTTGCACTGGACTATTATTTTTCTAAATCATCAGTATCTGATAAACAAAATTATGCTTCCAATACTAATTACACTAAATCTATATAAAATAGCAATGAAACCAAGGTAAGGGCACATACACATAAAGAAGATGGAGGCAAAGAAGAAATATCATGAAAGATTTTTCTTTTGATCTTCTGTGGAGATTTGTAAAGTTGAATCCATGGCCATCCAATTATGTAATCTATGAAGCTCAGATTCTAATTTCTCTATCCTCTCTACTAAACAGGAAAATTCTTAGAGTTCACTTTGTGTTGTACATGTCATAGATGTAAATGCTCCGAAATTGAAAAAAAGCATAACCTAGATTTAGAGGTGCAGCTGAATGAGGATGCCCCAATGCAAAAGGGCTCTGCTTAATAACTGTTGAGAAATATATCTGGCTTTGGGATGAGTTTGTCCAGTGTTTTTAAAGCTTTCCAAAGAAGGGAAATGGTTGGTCTTTCTGAGTAGGAGGATATGACCATATTGAACTGTGCATGTAAAGATGATCTGTGTCCATTGCTTAGAAAAAGGGTTAGAAATCAAATCAATTGCTTTTGGAAATAAAGATATAAATGCTTTCTATCATGTCTTTCTTGTGACCTTTTATGTCAAACATACAACTGCAGGAGGCTGCTAAGAGCTAGTTTCACTTAAGCCTTCGCAGTCATTCACCAAGATGAGAGCTCAAAGGAAAAAAGTGTATTGTCAGATAAACACGCAGTGGCTTCTGTACAACAAAATGGCACTAAATGCTTTCTATTAAGGACAGAGGAATGCAAGCATGTACGAAGAGGAGAAATCCAAACTTCTGTAGCACTGAAGTTGTGAAAAGAGAGAAAGGGACAGTGCATAAAGAGCATCTTTTCTCCACCTCAGAAACCACCACAAAAAAATAAAAGAGATTGCAGCAGCCGTTACAAGGGGGCTGCTGCTGGACGTGAGCAGCAGGGATTAAAGGGAGCAGTGGTTTGATGACAAGGTACCTGGTGAGTATTCTTTCATACGTTTTCTCAGTGTCCTTTTACCTCCTCTGTAATTTTCTTATCTACTAGGAAATATCTGCTTTCTGTTTTACGTCTTACCCTGATTATGTAAAGGGGCAATTTTCTTTCTACAAGGTCAGACTTCTCTCACTGCTACATAGCCAAGGTTTAGACCCCTAATAACAGGGATAAGCCCATTAAACCAGAATCTCATCCATACTACTGTCACTCTGAGAAATTTGTTCTGATACCCAAGGCTTGGAAAATTATTCAAATGGTCTTAAGCACATTTGAGATTGAAACTGGAAGGCTTTACACAGCAAGGCTGAAAACCTGACAGTCTCTTTCACAAAAGGGCCTGAAATCAGATAGCAGATTATAGGCTTCTGTGAATCATAAGAGGAAAGAGATGGGACTGGTCAGCAAGAGATTGTCTAACCTACCCAGGACGATTAATGAGGTCCTCTCAGTATTTAAAACCACTAGGTAAAAGTCTGTGTAATGCTTTTAACATTTCTCAAAGACCAAAATCTTAGGAAAGCCAGAGTGTAATTCAAAATTAAACTTTCCTTTCTATCAGCTTATGGGTTTCCGTTACTATCTCATTCCTTTTATCCCATGGCTCTAGCAATGAGTAACAGTTGAGATGATTTGGTTCAGATCCCATCTGAAATCTTCAAATAATTCAAAACATTTGGTCTTTTGGGGAGGGTCAGGAAGATATCAAGCAATTTGCCTCCTGCGGTTCTAGTAATTCTTAATGTCACCTTTAAAACCTAAGTGCTGGGTGAGATGATAAAATTGGATCACTTGACTTCAGGAGATAAAAGATATTAAGGGCACCTTAGTTTAAACAGCACTTCACTGTATGGTCAAGCACAAAAAGGCCCTGAAAGCACCCCTGGGAAGGATAATAATACTTATGTTTATGTCCTAATGGAATCAAGTGAAGCTCTCAGTCCTCACTGAAGGATGCTGGCCTTGCTTTCAAAGAATTTACGGACTGTAATTTGTGATTATTTCCACCAACTTGGTAACATACTTAATCAAACTCTAAGAAATTGCACTTTTGTATTGATTGTGACTTTCTTTTTGTGAAGTCGGATTGACTTTAGTGGTACAAAAACATCGTGCTGGAAGTGGTTAATTCAATCTTTAAGTTGCAGTGCAGCATTCGGAGAAAGCTTTTAGTCCTTAGGTAAATTGACAAATTTAATTTAGGGTTTCTGGTTTGGGGACATGTTTTTGTGATTCCTGCTATTCATTTGTATTATGCTTGCTGCTCCCTGGTATTCTGTGTGGAAGCTGAGAGTTTAAAAGTTTGTTTTATTTTACATACAGGCTTTGTCAATTGGAGGGAGGGAGTGAAGGGGAGGAAGGTAGACAGACAAAGAAAGAGAGACTAACAAGGGAAACACTCCCACCAGCTCAGTACACTGAACAACCAAAACAAGGATGCTTGTTTGGTGGCTATGCAAGACCTGGGGCCTGATCCTTTTCCTGTTAAGATTGGTGAAAATTTTAATTAAGTCTGCTGAAGACAGAAATGGAGGGAGAGATTTCTGTGGCACACTGAACTGAAAGGCTGGTGTTACAAAGGCATTTACCATAACACCAGTGCTGGGAGCTAGGTACATTTCTGGTCCAACAGCCTCTTTACTGTGAAGCTACAAACCACTCACTGGGCAAAATTTGGTCTTTCAGTGTCCTTTTTCTTTCACAGTTGAAGACTTCCGATAACACCCAATAGAAGCTTTTCCTACATATGTGTATGTAAAACATGTACTTTACAAGACATTTACAGGACAACCAGGTGATCAGGCCGAGTCAGCATGGGATTATGAAAGGCAGGTCCTGCTTGACTGACCTGATCTCCTTCTGTGACAAGGTGACCTGCTTAGTGAATGAGGGAAAGGCTGTAGATGTTGCCTACCTAGACTTTAGTAAAGCCTTTGACACCATTTCCCACAGCATTCTCCTGGAGAAACTGGGTGCTCATGGCTTAGACAGGTGTGCTCTTCGTTGGGTAAAAAACTAGCTGGATGGCCAGGCCCAAAGAGTTGTGAATGGAGTTAAATCCAGTTGGTGGCCAGTCACAAGTGGTGTTCCCCAGGGCTGTTTTGGGGCCGGTCTTGTCCAATATCTTCATCAATGATCTGGACGAGGGGATCGAGTGCACCCTCAGTAAGTTTGCAGACGACACCAAGTTGGGCGGGAGTGTTGATCTGCTTGAGAGAAAGAAGGCTCTACAGAGGGATCTGGACAGGCTGGATCTATGGGCCAAGGCCAATAGCATGAGATTCAACAAGGCCAAGTGCTGGGTCCTGCACTTCGGCCACAACCACCCCATGCAGCGCTACAGGCTTGGGGAAGAGTGACTGGGAAGCTGCCCAGCAGAAAAGGACCTGGGGGTGCTGGTCAACAGCCGGCTGAATATGAGCCAGCAGTGTGCCCAGGTGGCCGAGAAGGCCAATGGCATCCTGGCCTGTATCAGAAATAGTGTGGCCAGCAGGAGTAGGGAAGTGATCATGCCCCGGTACTCGGCACTGGTGAGGCCGCATCTCGAATACCGTGTTCAGTTTTGGGCCCCTCACTACAACAGGGACGTTGAGGTGCTGGAGCGTGTCCAGAGAAGGGCAACAAAGCTGATGAAGGGTCTGGAGAACAAGTCTTAGGAGGAGCGGCTGAGGGAACTGGGGTTGTTTATCCTGGAGAAAAGAAGGCTGAGGGGAGACCTTAATCGCTCTCTACAACTACCTGAAAGGAGGTTGTAGCAAGGTGGGTGTCAGTCTCTTCTCCCAC
>NW_008825167.1:8182485-8207233 GCF_000699105.1 Pygoscelis adeliae
TATTAGGAAATATTTCTTCACCGAAAGGGTTGTCAAGCATTGGAACAGGCTGCCCAGGGAAGTGGTTGAGTCACCATCCCTGGAAGTATTTAAAAGATGTGTAGACATGGTGCTCAGGGACATGGTTTAGTGGTGGACTTGGCAGTGCTAAGTTAACGGTGGGACTCGATGATCTTAAAGGTCTTTTCCAACCTATTCTATGATTCTATGATTTTGCCTTACATTTGCATATCATTATACTGTATGCAACGTCAGTAATACACAAAATAGTCCCAGGGAAATCAGGGAAACAAGTACCACCTCTCTTTTAGAGGGAAACAGAACCTGAGAAGCAGTAAAACATCAGGGGATCCACAAATCCAGAAACTGGAATTCTCATTTCGCCTTTGCTGAAACAAAACTATGTGGGCCAAAACACTCATTCCCCCACCAAAAAAAAAAGTTTCAACACTCAAGAAAGCAATTTAGGAAAAATGTTCATCAAAATGGTCTCATTTTTTAGCAGCTCTCACTACATTTTACGTTCATTGATACACCACCCACAAAAGCTAACTGATCAATCCCAGGGATAACCAGAAATAGTAATGACTAATTTTGAAGCTATTCCTCTCCAGGTGAAATCTTTTGCCGATACCCGATTTCTGCTATGTGTCGTTCCAAGTAGGATTTTTCTGCCCAGACTTTGCATATGCAATTAATGTTTATAACTTAGTACTAGCCTCTTCTATCAGATAGCATTAGCTTAGTATTAGCTTCTGATAGAACAGTGCATTGAACTCAAAAATCAAGATTTTACCTACTGACAAGGGCACACACTTGCAAATTGATCCATGGCATTGACCTTTGCAACATACACAAATCAAGACAAACTTCTACCGCTCTGCGTCAGGTTCCAGTCTTTGAAGCCTGAGCCTCTTCTTTCTACAGTCAGTGTGAAAGCTACCATGAGCTTCACTGCAGCAAGGCCAAACTCATGTGTTTATATATCCTATATATCTGTGTACTACTATCATATGGGAACATTTCCCACAAGCTTCAGAGAAGAACAAGAACATAGATTCTCTACTGTTGCCTTGGTGTAATTTATCAACAAATCTACTGAAGTCAACACATTTTCCTCTTTATTATAAAATTCCTTGTGAAACCGATTTAAATCTTCAAAATATTTATTTTTCATAGCTCTTCTAGCCTCAAGTTTATGATAAAATAAATTGCAGTTTGCCAAGCAATGTCTGAATCTTTTACAGCATGAAAATTTGTTGTTTTGTTAATAATACAAGCACTGAGGTATCTAAAACTTAAAGCAACTCAATCATTGTAACATCTGGGCTAAGCAGGCTTGACACTTGAATGCAGGTTGGTGAGCTGGGCCTCCTGGATTCACAGCTGTCCTGTATGATCATTGACTGACCAATATCCTGCAAACACTGGGAGGACTGGAGGAATCACTGAAATAAGTGACTTGTGGCAGGGTTACTTGCAGCTGTAAAGGCAGAAACATGTAATAATTACTCTGTTCCTCAGTTCATTCAGCTGGAAAACAGGGGCCATGATGTTTGCCTGCTTCTTAAGGGGCTGTGAGGCTTAATTAATTAGAACTGCAAAGTGTTTGGGGATTTTTGCTTGAGGGCGTTTTGCATACAAAATGTTTTTCCTTTTAGTCTTCTGAAATTATTAATTGTGCTATAAAGCATCAAATGTCGTAAGTAGGAATTGAGCTCCACTGTAAAGTCACCTGGATAGTGCACACAACCAAAGCCAGTCTACATCCCAGTAATTTCACAGCAAGATAAAGGAAATGTGCACCGGAGGGAGAAGAGAAGCCCTCACAGAATCATGCATTTCCACAGGGCTAGAGCAGAGTTAACTACTTTTATGTTGGTTCAGTTGCTTTGGATATGTAGTTTTCCCTGTAAATTAGTAAATATGGAGGTTGTATTTTTGCCTTTTCAGATCTTCTGCATTGATATCGTTCCATTATTACTTATCTCTGGCTTTGTTCCAGGCTATTGCATGCTTATTTTTATTTCAGACTTCTTCAGGAATGAGTTATCTGTATCAACTTTACAAATAAATCTATGAACATCTTTATTGTCTTGGCCATTTTGTTAAACCTGAGGTTTTACTATCAAGATTAAATTTTCATTCTGTAGTCTCCTGTCAGCAAAGCCGTCACTACAATACCTCCAGAACAACATATTAAAGCCTTATTTATAAATTTGGCACTGACTTCTCATCCTGACACATGGCTAAAAACTACAAGCCTCCTACTTTGTTAATGAATGGCTCTGAAGTCATGAAGCAAACCAGCATCACTCAAATATTAATTTTCTTACGACTATAGCTAAGATTTATGGTCCAAATGCCTGGGTTTTGGCTCAGTTTTATTACTTACTTATTAATATAATACTGCATCACTGTCATTAGACAAAATGAAGATTTTAATGATTAGCGAACAGAAGGCTCTTGATTTGCATTTCTTTTATCACCTTTATATAATTTTATTCTCCACTGTTAGAGTTGAATATTTCTTACTAATTTTTCTATTTTCATTCAACATGAGCATTTAGCATTTCACCACATCAGGAAATAAACTTCCACTTCAAAATCAGAGCAGAGGAAATAGTATAAAATGTATTAAGGATTATTTTTCTTAGGATTGGAGGCTAGCTTCCCGTTATGTTTTGCCTGTCTTTTTCAAATTCCATCATTTGACTGTTGCAGCCTAAAACCCAACAGGCATGGAAGATAATATTGACAACTAGTTTTCAATTTATGGTCTATAACATTTTGAAAGAGCAACTGAGAAAAGCAGACTTGTTTTCTGCAGATTTAAATTTACCATTCACGTGCTTGTGCCACTGTTACAAATTTTAGTGGATATTTAGGACCTCCAAGAAGACTGCACATCAATGATGTGAACAGACTAGGTGCAACATGTTAAAAAGTCTGGCTGAAAAGCCTCAGCTCAGAAAAATCAATTGGAGCTTTATCATTCCATTTCACAGTACCAAGATTTTGGATCTTGCAAGTATTACTTTATGCTTAAAAAAAACAAACAAACATGTGAAAGGAGATCACAGAAGTGAGAAATGAAGTCTTTTGCAGTCTGTCTGCTGCTTAGTAAGCTAAGGTTGAGTTGATAGCTTCAAATTATTTCTGAGGATGGCAGGGAGGAATCTTTAGCGATGTTCAGTCCATCACTTTGCCACCAGAGCTGCATATTCTTCATAGAATAAAGAAATACTATACTTTTCTAGAATAGTATAGAAACGAAAGTACTGCAACTAAAGCATGGATTTTTCAGCCTGATTTGGAAAGATGACAATTAAGCAGGTGGTAAGTGCCAAATACACTTTCTTTTTCATATAAGAGATTTAGAAAACCATAAAGTCAAACCTTGTGGAGAGGATTGTCATGGAGAAGACTGTATTTTATCTGCTTTTTATCTGCTTTTTATCTTCCTCCCATTGAGATGAAAATGTCAGGTTGTGTTAAGTGGAAACCCAGGAGATATCTAAGCTCACATGCACAGAGATTTACAGGAAACTTGAGGGATGAAAGTGCCAGAATATTATTTCCCAGCAGCAGCATCATGTAACAATTCCCTGGGTTCATGCAACTTCAGATATGTTTCTCAACTGAACCCCCCCCCCCCCCCCCAAAAAAAAAAAAGTCAGAAAAGTGACAGCAAGACAGGGATATCACAGCCTTTTCCAAAAACAAGCTCCTCTCCTTCCCACCAAAAAACTCACCTGCCTGTCTCTGAAGCCACTCTGGTTCTACCAGACTCTCAAAACTAACCAAGAAGATCTGAGGGGAAGGAAAGCCAGTAAAATGACAAAATAAGGGATCAGTCACTTTCTTTGATATCAAGGTTGGAGTTGGGTAAATCCACTGACCTCAGTTTTGTACCAGCTTCACGCAGAGGCAAATCAGGTGCAAAAGCATTAGAAAGGTTAAGTGTGAGCACACAGGTCTGTTTCCTACTTCAGGTATTGGAACTAAGGGCTCACCTTTGACAGATTTAACTGCTTCATCCAGATAATACTAGCCTTGTGTACTCCAGCAGAGCCCTCACTGCTACGGCAAACTAGATTATATCTCAGGGCAAGCTCTGAGGCACTGAGTAGACAAAATGCCATTAAAATCAATGGACCTGCATCTGTTTACTAAACCTTAACGTAACAAGAGATTATTCTTTACCCATTTAGCACTAGAAAAAATAACCACAGTATGAGGGAACTTTACTGGTTCAGGCTATGTTTAATCTAAAGTTAGAGCAGAATCCTAGAAAGCCAATTGATTGCTTCAAAGCAGTAAGAGCTAGTTTATTCAAGCAATCAGTCTTGCAATAAATGTGTTCAATTTTTAAGAGCTTGTAATTTAGCACTACCAGGGCCGGAGAAACAAATATCTCTGATTTCTGTGAGAGGTTCCAGGATGTTTCACAGACAGACCATCTACTAATGCTTCACAAATGGTAGCAAATGAAATATTGTTTCACATGCTGTAGCAAGATGTCTTGAGAAGAGATGCTAAAAATGTGAATTGTGGATCCCAGGACTATAGCCAGACATCAGCAGAAGGGAAATTACTGTCACTCTGTGGGGTAGCCAAGTTGTGGTTAAGGCACAGAGCTTCAAAGCTCTAGTGAAGAGACTGGAGGGTGTGTGGTGGGTAGGGAGGAGCGGGACTCTGCCCCTTGCTTGGGGAGGAAGATGTCAAAGAGCCTGATATAAAGGCCCTTTGATATAGGGGGACCCTTCTGATATATAAGGCCTGAGGAGATTAACAGATAAAGGATTTAAAAGAGCATACACCTGAAGAGGAATACAAGCAAACATGAGCACAGCCAACATTGATGGAGGTGACAGACAGAGGTTGAAGGGCTGGTCCCCAATCTTCTATGCCACACACAGAATAACTCCCCTAATGAGCCAAAAAAGAGGGCAGTTCATGCATGCCTGTTTGCATTTCGATTTTGATCCTTCAGTTCTTTTGCCCATATTTTAGAGTCCAGCCACTTCCCTAGAAAGCTTCAAAAATCAGGAGGTAATTTCCACCCATCCAAATAAATAATTACATGCCATGATTTTTAAGACAATGGCACAATTGTTATTCTTTGTAACGGAGAGTATGGTATGACTCACTATTTTTGAGCTTGTAGAGTCTGCAACACTATGAAAGCCACTGTATAAAACTCAAGAGATAGCTACAGCATTTGGCTGGTAAGTTGTACATAAAAATACCTTTTGAAATAAGATTTTGCAAGCAGCATTAACATTATTCAATTACATTTTTAAGGAAAAAAAAAATAATTCATCCCAGATATTTATCTAACATTGTATCATAATCCATAAAATTCAAGTTTGGTTTCAATCTATGCAGTACGGAAATCTAGATAATATTATTACTTTTCAAATAGGCCTGATCTGAGCATCTGGACAGACAATTTATTTTTATGATGTTCTGTGTGATAAAGCAAAACATTTTCAGGATGCTTTATAGCCATAGTATGTTGGCCCACATATTTTTAACAAGGTATTTTTTTCTTTTCCATATTATTTGCTACAGAAATGATGGCTCTCAGATTGGTTGCATGAATCCTGTTGCACTTATGTCTGAGACAGGGTTCAACATCATGAACTTTTTTGGAAATCTATGTTAAAATGATCAATAATAACATATTTGAAGCAAAATTTGATATAGCAAGGGTTTTGGTTTTTTTCAGATAATACTACCTCCTATTCAAACTGAAAATCAGACCCTTCTGTGAAAGAATTGGTGAAATAATTTTAGAAGCAATGACAATCTGATTTTGTGCTATCTGTTACGCACTGTTATTCTTCCATGGTAACCTCCAGGTACCAGAGTGGATGTCACCCGATGTGCTTCAGTTCTGAGGTCAGGTGAATAAATGGCAGCCCTCAGTTCAACTCCATTCTCTGCCTATTTAGAGAAAAGTTGGCTAAATGTTTCCCAGATGAGTGCCCTATCTCTGGGCTGTGGATTCACTCCCATTCTGATTCTCCCCAGCCAACTTAATTGCTGATCATTGAAATAATGTCATTATTTCATGCAAACCAGGGCATGAGGGAGCGCTACCCCAGAAGAAGTGGTAGCCTTCTGACTGAAGTATTCCCAATGGGGGTGTGGGTTTGCTTCCCCCAGGCAGGGGAGGAAATTGAGCAAAGGCTTCATTTCAGCCAAAATTATTCAGAGAATTCCACCCACATTTGCAAATATAGGATTCAACAAAATAATTTCACTCCTTTCTGCTCCATTACCACGAGGTGCTGTGAGAACATCTTTTCAAGCTCTCCGGCATCCCACACCGCATGCAAGGTGTTGAGTAATGCCACTCTAGATGAGTGTCATGCAGGCAGAACACCTTTCTTTCCATGCTGATGTTGCCTCTGGCGATAATATATCACTCAAATAGTATGATGGCTGGCTGCAGCATAGAGGCCTATTAAAAAAAAGAAAAGAAATTCTAACCAGTGATATATCCACGTTAAACACTAAGAGACCATCTCTGGGTGAATAATAAATTGGTTAATTCTACCTGGGCACTAAGCAATGCTGGATATTACACTATTTCTTTATTTTTAAGAAATATAAACATAACAAATACATAATTAAATTCACTCAGTACTTTGACAAATTTGACAGTCCTAAAGTTAGCGTATTAAATAAACGTTTAGTTGCATCTTCATAGATTATTGTAAGCCATTAAATCCCCAAATTACTGTATTAAGCTGTTTTCATAGCAGTGTTTCATTGTTGAGGCAAGCAGTACTGCTAGGAAGTTTCTGGAGCCAGATCTGATGTATTAATATAAATAAGATGTTAGAAAGGTGACTTTATATTGAAAAATGTTTACCTGATAGATTTAGTATCACATTCATGTTCTCATTTTGTTTTTCATAGGACTACTCTCAGAAAAACTGTTGATGTGAATATAAAATATTCCTCCATCTGGCATAATAAAGCTTCTAATTATACCGTGCTAAGCCTGTGTAATTACTTCTAGCTGGTATATGGGGTAGTATATATAGCTTATAGTAATGAAAAATGGCTTTCACAAAAACACTGTTGTTACAAGCACTGTTTGGGAGATTCAGGTTGTAGTAGTTAATAGGTGGGCATGCTGTTACACAGCAGTACACGCAGAATATCTCCACCCACAATAATTTAGCTGGAAAACTACTTATACCGTAAAATTGATTAGGTTTCTCAGGTAAAGAATAGTACTTCCCAACAGTCTAATGGTACAGCTGGTACCACCAGAATTTACAGACCCCTCTCAACTGAATGCTTCTTTAATCTCACTTTCAACAGATAAAATGAGGCAGAGAATTACAACCACCAGAAATCAGTAAACCAACAGCTAAGATTAAAATTAATACCATATCTGTCTTTCTGTATTCAGCAAATAACAGCACACTTTTGAAAAACAACCTTCTTTTATCCCTCAGCATCTCTACCAGCACAGGGAACTATAAAAAAATCACTATTCAGATCTATTCAGCATTCATTCCTCAAGTCCAGCTTGACCATATCTCTACAGATGATATCTAGTTGATAGTCACTCTGTTAAACTCAGTCTGACTTTGTTGCAATGAGTAGTAGCAGTCATCCTGACTTTTAGCTGTGCTATGTAAGGCCTTTCCCTCACTTAAGTAAAGGTTAGGGACAGCTTTCAAAAATATTAAATCATATATAACAAGTAAACTCCTCTGTCAAAGTAGTCTTGCCCAGGTTGCAGACTAAATATTTGAAAACAAGGAAGTTGCAGTGATCCCTGTTGCAGTAATTCTTTTCTGTTCTGTGCCTACGTCACGTCATGTACCAGATGGGATCAGGGCTGCATGGAGAAAATATACCATCATGCAACCCCATCAAATACCACAGTGTATCCATAGTTCAGGAAAAATTCAAGTGGCATGAGCAACTTTTATGCTTGCTGTTTTATTATAATTACCTAGGCTTTCTTTTAAAGAAGACATAACAAAATTGCTTTTTCAGTCTTTTTTTTTTTTTTTTTACTCAGAAACATGTCAGCAGAGACAGCTGCCATTTCAGCCAGAGAAACGACTGCATTAACTAGGAGGCTGTCAAAGGGAGGACAGAACTGGCCCCAGGGTAAAGAGAGACCTTACTCATTGCCCCTTTTCAGGTCTGCCTGAAATTTTGGGCTATGAAAGAAAGTCCAATAAGTTGTTGGGCCTGGAGACTTTTAGGGGTATTTGTTGTCCACAGAGGGGTTCAGAGGGGTGTGAACCACTGAAGTACATGCTTCAAATAACATTTGATATTGTAGCAAAAGCTGAACACCTGTAACCTGAGCGTATTTTAGAAAATATTAAAGACATTATTAACATCGGAGGTATGAGTATTTTGCAAAGAGAAGGCTGAAAGAATACTGTATAGAAAAGTTCTGGCTAACCCAATATAGACTTGGAGCATCTTTAATAAAAGTGTACATGGCTATAGCGGTATCCCTTCCAGATTATTATATGGCAATCCTCAAAGCCAATCTTATGTTCTGGATATTGGCATATTGAAAACCACAAGCTGAGTCACCGCACATAATACAAAGAAGTTCTGAATATTCTATATGCTCAGTAATCACTGCCTCTGTAGTAAAAAGCAAAAACCATCATAGAATAAAGCCATGGTTTACTCCAGATCAAATCAAGTACATTTAAAATAAAGCTCAGTGACAGCTTTCCTCCGTCACAGTTAGCCAGCACCTTAAAATTGCCGAAATGTGAAAACTGCATATGAAATATTGAAAAGCTGCACATTATCCTGCTTTTCTCTTAACCTCTAATGGGCAGTGATGCAATAAAAAGTAAAAATGCTGCCTGTTCTTGTTCTTTTTATTCCTTCCAAAAGAACGCTTTAAGGATTACATTATTTTGCAACATATTTAGATGTATTTATGCATTGCTCTGATAGCAAGATCTGGAGTTGATATAAATACAAGCTCCAAAAGATCTGCTTCTCTGTCTAGTATTTCAACTATTCATGAACGTCCTTGGAGTATTTTGAATGAAAAATAAAAGCATCTAAGTGACATTTGCATCATGATGAAGTCCTACAGATTCTTTGCTGTAGGAGTAATAAATTAAATATAAAAAAGAGAAGTCTGGTGAAGAGCCTGTTGCAATTTGTTGTTTATGAATGTTAACACACTGCGTAAGAGATGAGAAACAGAGATTGCGAGAACTGTTCTTCTCTCACTAAAGTAAAAAAAAAAAAAAAAAAAGAGCACACTTCCACAGAAACTCAGTCAACTTATAGCAAGCAAATGGGATCTGCTTGAAACATGATTTATGTGGACTTACTACACAAAAGCGGGACCTGTCAGCTCACTAGTCAGTTAGCCACTTCTTCCCTTCCCCCATTAAGAAAAGATAATACAAAAACGTGAACGTCCAGTTCAGATACAGTCCAAATCCACATAACTAATATGCGAGAAGTTTGACCATACAGTGAATATTCACAGCACTGTGAATAAGATGTGAGCCCACTGCTCTTCATGAGGGTGCCATGGCATTGGCATGACCCAGTACCTTCATCCAAGCATTCCTCCTCCCGGTTCTGTGGCACTTGATGCTCCAATTACCTGTGTTATGAGGCTCCCACTCTATGAGTGGGTGGACTTCAACTTTGAGGAGAGAAAGTCGTGCATGTTCGGAAAGTTTCAGTGTTCCCAATGAGCCCTTCCTGTGAGAAAACGCGTACTATTTAAATACCAGACAGTAATAGTAGGGAGATGTTCCCATGTGCAAAATGCCACGAGAAGTCAAGATCTAATTTGGAGTAAAGAAATTACAGGTTGTCTTCACCAGGTAGACAAAGACAAATTCTAACAGCTCCACTAAGCCCAAAATATGCGTAAGAAATTAAAACCATATTGTCTTGGAAAGTAGCTCGACACTGAGGATTTTGAAAAGGCTTCGCCAACTCAGACAATGCTGAATGGATCATGTTTGGAGAAGGAGTTAAGTTAATGCAAAACTAAATAAGGAAATGGAGCAACCCTTGCTCTCAGTTCAAAAAATTTAAAAGACAGCATATTTTCCAAGTTTTCACATTGAACTGTCAGGGCAGAATTTGCCCCTGGTATTAAAGTTACCTGGACGTAAATGAGGGACAATATAGCTTTGTACCATTTTTCTATGCTTTTATTTTGAGGGGAAAAAACTTACTTTGAATACAGTTTCACAGTTAGTCTTTTCTGTCAACACAGCTGGTCAAAAATAGATGAAATATGTTACAGAAATATTTTCAGACTAAGTCTCTTTCCAGGTTACTGTTTAGCAATTGCTTGTACGTCCTCCACCAGCCAGATGCTGATGTGCACTAGTTTTATGTTTTTTCTCAATGGGTCTGAATGTATAGCAAGTACAAGAAAAGGTTATTCAACCCACCCTCTGAGGACAGCTGATTGTTGTCCCAATAATTCTCTCCAACAGTAAGTAGTCAAACGTTACCTATTAACTTCAGGCTTTCTCTTTCTTGCCTGATTATTTCCGAAGTTCATATATTTCTCAAAGACCCAAATTAAGGATAACTGGTATATTTAGGCTGAGTATCAAACCCCCAAATAATTAGTTGTAGTAACAGACTAGTTCAGCTTTATTGCCTGAAGTAGAGCAATGAACAAATGAAATATATTTCCTGTCATAAAAAAGGTCCTTTTTAGATTACAATGCTGTTTTCTGAACAGACTATGAGAGATTGAACAAGTCAGTACCATTATTTACATGTCAACGATTTGACTTTTAACTTCATTATTAAAACAAGAATGTGGATATTTCATCTGAGTTTAAAATAATTTCTTCTGAGGTTTTGATGACTCTAAATGCAAATTTAAGCCAATCACAGTATGTGGTTGTTAGATGATTTAGCAAAATCATTATGATATGGATTGCTATAGGATACAACACATTCCTTGTAATGAGCTTTAACACTTTCTGTGTGCTCACCACCTCCCAGGACTCACAAAATTCTCACGCATCTGTTAACCCTGACTGATCCATACTTCCATGCAAGTGGAAATAGGTACTGCAAGGAGCCCTGGTGAGTCCTACAGCTCACCCTGCCGGCTCCACTCTTGCAGAATTAATTAGTAGATTTTTCAAAAGCATGCAGTGACAGCACAAGAAAGCTGGGTCACACACTGAAGTTATGAATATCCCACCCCAGAAACACCAAGGCAACTTGTTAAAGAGCCAATAATGAAAGTAATACCTGATCAATATTCAATTTGAAAGCCTTGCTACTGCAATTTTTATAGACATGGACAAATTTTCTTTGACAAACTCTTTGTGCTACATGCTGTGATGCTTTTTGGTTTGAAACATCCTTTGTTAGAAATAACAAAAGAAGAGATCAATCATCTTGAAAGTATCTTAAAACTATTTACTAGCAGCATGATAGATTTCTTTTTTCCATGTGCTCAGTATCCGATTATATCCCCACCAGTTATCATGAGCACTTTGGATACATGTACATGACATGCTATGCTACAACAATTTTGAGGGCTGGTCTTGAACATTAAAGTGCTTTTTACAATACATTGCTTAGAACTGTCCGAGATAATTTTGATGGATGTTCACAGGAATATGAGAAAATTATTAGAAAGAGTCCAACTGAAACAAATAAATACAAGATTCTTTAAATGTGTAGCTCCAAATTCAGTTCCAAGACTGAGATGTTTCTGAAACATGTGCATACACCCACTCACCCTTAAAGCAACATTAATAAGCACCTCTATCCTAGCTGACAGCAGCCAAACAGTCTCAATTGCAAACCACCCCCAATTACATTAACAGAAACATGAGTAATCCATACCAAGAAATGCATATGAGTCAGTAATGATGTGAAATTATACAGTAGCTCCCTAAAATAGTGACCTTTAGTTCATGAACTAAGGTTGTTATATCCATTATAATTTTGTTTTAAATCCGCAGTCCCGTTGTTACAGTTTAACCTTGTCAGCCAAGACGGTGAATGACTGACTATGTCAGTGCTGCAAAAGCCAAAGTCAGCAGCTCTCTATTTTTGACCAGAGGATTGGATCTTACATAACATTAAAAGTTTTTAACTACTTGGAAATCACAGATTGAAACACACCAATATATAAAGAGCTGAAGACAACACCTTCTCTTCTGTAATTCTCGCTCACATGAATTGATTTTATTATCTCCCAGCTAGGTCAGGATTATTGTCATATATAAAAACCATTAACCATAGCCAAGACTGAAGAAAAGTGAGGTGGAGGTATCTAACAAACAACTTCGTATTTTGAGAATAGTCTTGAGTCAATGTCTACAACGTGCCCTGATAGAGTTGGAATCATGTCATCCAATCCTTTATGCAAATTCATCAAATTCCATTTTAAAGTATCAAGGATTTTTACTTTGCTACTACACTGCAGAGATTGGAAGAAGTTTCTCTTTAAACTCAGGGGAGCTTTGTATTTATTTGTTCTTGAAATAACATCTGAAAATACACGCAGGTCTTCTCCATGGCCGTTATTGCAAACTACAAGTACCTGACTTCTTTGTAGGGTTAATCCCTCAGAGTATGACCTGGAATTCTGATTTTCTTGTCAGTATTCCAGTTCTCACAGCTGTCTAGCTTTTTCTGTACTTCAATTCTCTACCTATTGATAAAACCTCCATTTTTGTTACCAGAATATTTTGTTAGCACACACATACCAGAACTTCAGTGAAAATATCAAATAAGGTCTTTCAGACTTCATCTATCCTTCCATGTAACTGTCATTTCCCTCTTCAGCCTGTTCCTTGCTCAATTCAACATTTGCCACATTCCTCAACTGTCCAAAATATCTAGTGAATGATTCTAAAATTGTTGCCGTACCTGATTTTATATGACCATGTCAAAAAGGAATAAATAGCAAAATTTTAACATCTGCAGAAGAAAATGAGTTAGGATGAATTGCAAGCAGTACTGAAACTGAAGAAATACAATGACCAAGATCTTGTATTCAGTTTGCTCGCAAACATCCCATGAATGAACATATTTACAATACTGGAAGTGGAGTTGCTCTGAAACTCTGAATATTAAAATATCACCGTGAAAGTTGTTGAGGACTTCAATCAATCCCTACCAATTCACAGTCATTCCATGTGCCTACACACAGACACCTCCATATACAAACAAAACAATGAAAAACTTGGGGCACTTGGAGGAAAAAAAAAAACAGATTCAGAACTATAAATACTGGTTATGGGTAGCACTAGGATTTATGGGATCACTCAGACTGTTCTCCCTAAAATATACTGGTTCGCTCATATTGCATGTAAACCATGAATCACTGCTCCCCACTGACAGACTTGCTTCTGAGATGAGCTTGAGACAGCAACTGGCTTAGAAGCACGCTCTCACTTGTCCTAAACCATTCGTCCTTTAAAGCTGCCAGTCCTCATCCTACTGTGTTGAACTGCGCTATCATGAGTAAGCAGCGAAAGCAACAACATTGGTGATGCAGCAGTTGCTGCAAAATTACTAACTGAGATTCCAGGCCATGTAAACTCATATATAGAGTAACTTAAAAAATAGCCTGCCATATTAAGAGATGTCTTACTGGACTATTTCTGAAATAATTAATAATTTTCATATTGCAGCTTCAGTTCCAGTATCTGAAGTTCTGTCTCTGAAAATATTCTGAATTGAAGGCAAAGCTGGCAAAGTAAATACTCATAAACTCATCTCAATCTTTTAAATTCTGTAGATGGAAAGTTAAAATCGATCTCTCTGAAAAATCTGAAAAACTCAGTTCATTTTGCCAAGCAATGATTCTATTAAAATCCTTTATAGATATTGTACATTTATACCTTTTTATTACTAGTAATTATAATGTATTACCATTCTTCTGAATAAAAAGATCATTACTTTATTATAGTAATGCCTAGCATGTGACTGGAGGAAGGTTTTTTATTAAGAGGATTTTAACATCTGACTCAATCGACATATTTTCTTAATAAAATTAAAATGCCAGTCATTTCATCCCAGGCCAACAAGTAATTTTGTGTTAATTGAAATGAGAGGTTTCATTTTATTTTTTCATTAATGGTCCTTAATTTTTAATTAAAACTTAGGTCAACTTTCATTCAATTTTGATACAGCAATGCCTTATCGGTATGAAAACTCACTTCTAGTTTTAAAAGTATCAATATGAAACATGAAATATTTTTATAGTTTTAAGTACCTAGCTCCCCCCACTTCTTTTTTTTTTTTTTTTTCCCTAACAATATTACATTAACTCAGATAAGAGTCTACAAATGGTTTGGGTATGAGTGGCATTGAATTTTGGGACAAACTTACCATAAAGTGAAAGAAAAGGAAAAAAAAAAGTCTACTTCTAGCCTACAGGCTTAATTAAGTTTTTAGGTGTTGTTTGGCAGAAGACATTGTGGAAGTAGATAGAAAAAGGACAATTTCTCCCTTGAAAAGTTACAGTTTATGGCTTGGATCCTGTAAAGTTTAATTGTGATTGATTTTACACTTTTTATTGGAGTTACTTAAACTCCGTGAAGGACCAGGACTACAAGGCTTTTCCAGATCTACAAGCCCTCGTAGGTATCTTGCTCAGTGCAGGTAGTTACTTAAATTCTTTTCCTTTCAATGTTGTCATGCACCTGAACTAGCCAGGCACTCACCCTATGCCTGAATGCCTTTGCAAGTCTCAGCCAAAACCCTTCCAGAATCAAGAGTTAAGTTTATGACAGAAGGAGATGTAGGACTGGAAAAAAGAATAGGATAGAATAACATTTTGAAAATGTTATTCAAATACACCTGAACTTGCACCAAATGTCTTACTTGTTGTCTATTATGCCCGGAGTAGGACTGACCACCTGCTCTTCTTACTGCTTGCAATGTGAGCTGTACATGCCCTGCGCTTTTCAGTATCAAACCCTCAGCGGGCTGTGCTGGTTATCAGATGCTTGAAACGAGCACAGTTTCTTCGGGTTAGGAGTCAGCCAAGTTAGCATCATTTTGGTATTACCCAGGACAGGACACCATGGGAAAATGTACTCAGAAAAAAAAAAAGAGATAAATCTTCAGATATTGAGCACGTCCAAACAACAGGGAGGTCAGACTTTCTGCTTATTTATAGTAGGGTTTTTTTTCTGAATTTAATGCCCATCAGAAAGCTTTCATTGGGAAATAAATGCTTTAGCCATTTTGACTCCTTTCTTCAGAAGAACTTCATAGAGTTTCCAAAGTTATATACAGAGGATGCCTTTCCGATGATCCCATTTTCATCAGAAACAGGGGGTTTTTGCCTATTTCTGGGCTCCCTCCTCCTGTCTGAGCACAGAGGAATTCTGGCTTGCTCATAGTGTTGGAGGTTCCGCCACGGTCGATTCTGGTCCACACTCTGGTCCTCAGGAGTGAAAGAGGAAGGAAAAGTGGTGTCACCTCCTCGTTGTGCCCTCTGTTTTTGGGCCAGCTCTACTCCTGTCTAGAGGAGGCCCTAGAAAAGGGCCCCAAAAAAAGGGTTGGCTGCAAAAGCCAACCCTCCTCCTGACACAAGTCTACATGCACTAACTGAAATGAGAGTGTGATGCATTACGACACACTACTTCACCCAGTTTACACAGCACTGACTATGTCAACCACATTTTAATGGGAGGAGGACAAAGATCTCAAAGTAACTTACAACCTCCTTGAAAATCAAGGGCCAGACAGGAGATAGAGCCTGCGGGAAGAATCAGGGCTCTGTAAGAGGAACTGTGAGGATATTTATACCTTTTGTGATGGGGTACTAGAAAAAAGGGAAGAAGGGAGATTGGATTAATCTTTTTCTTTGATTAGACTTAGATCATTCTTCCTTCTTTTGTTTTCTGGTGCACCCCTCCCTCCTCAAGCCTTCTACATGTCATGAACCAAGACTTCCACCTGAATAGGTCTTGTTTGGAGAGTAGAAAAAATAATGTCTGGCAAAATAGATGTCAAGTCACGAAGGATTTGACCAAGCAAAGGGCTAGGGTCTTGCAATAGGAACAATATGAGCACAGCAGAGGTCAAAACGTCCTGACAACCTTCATTTCTCTCACTTTTAAAAAGGCCTGTAAACTGTGTGAGGGTTTTGCTACCAAAGGTGGATGCAATAGCCTGTGAATACTTGTGTGAATCTTGCACAGAAAAAGCACAGTGTGGTTGAAGCAAACCTGACCTGACCTGAACTCAGGAGCTGTCACTGCTAAAACAGGCCAGAACGTGTAAAATTTTTAATTGACTCCCAATGGCTTATTGAAAGCACCATCTCTGACCTGACAACACTGTGGTTCAAAAGGTAGTCTTGTATAGTCTGCTGCAGCTCTTGGGACTGTTTCAAATAAATGTGGAAATTCATCTTGTAATACAGACCTGTGTCTTTATAAAATTATTCTTGTGAAACAATTCTTTGTCAAAATGTTGCCTTTAGTGGCTCATTTAGCAGAAAGCATTATGAAAATTCACAAGTTTAAAAAAAAAAAGTGGAAGGAATACAGGAGTGTACCAGTAGTAAAGTGAAGGAAACTTTAGGAGCATATTCTCAGCCATGCTCATCAGGGTAATTGTACTGATTTACTGGCATCTCATTCTATGTGAAGTCCTTTATGAACACAGTGGAGGAAAGTGTCCTTGCCCAGAGCAGCCAGTCATTTCAAAAGGCAAAAACCAGCAAATACGGGGAGAGAGGAAGTTGAGTGGCCCCCTTTTATAGCAACAGAGAAGTTTACTAGCAGAGGCTATTGAACGGACCTGCAGCAAAGCCAGAAGCTGAAGCTGAATCCTGATCTCAAGGACCCCTTCCAGCAAGCAAGGACAATATAAGCCAGGGTGAAAAACTGCCTTTTTCATTCTAGAAGTTGTAAGAAAAGAATAAAAGCACTCAAAGCCTAAAAAAATCCCTTTGACCTGCTATGAAAAAGGAAGGAAGGGATTTGTTATACCTCCAAAGGTATTAAAAATCAACAGAAATACGTGCAAAAAAGTTAAATGTCACACTTCAGCAAACACAAGGTCATGGAGTTAAATGAAAAGGCAGGACAGGTGATGACAAGAAAACAATATAGGTGGCAATGACTTAGCTAGTGACCTCTGTAAATATCTTTGTCAAGGAAAGCAACTTAGAGAGAAAAGACACAGCCACAACAGCTCTTCCAGAGAATAGGCAAAGAATGCCTGAAGAAAAACGTGTGCTTTCCCACTTCTTAAAGTCAGAGCCTATAGCTTGGATGGGTGAGCAGACAGAGCAAAGACCCAAGTGTGTGACATATATGGAGACATGGCTCAGTCAAAGAATCCAGGAAAAAATACCTCTACTTTCAAGAGCTCTGTAAAAAGCAGAGAGAAGGGCATTAATTAGCCCACTCCAGCTGAGGGATCTAGTGCAGCCATCAGCACTCAACTTTTTGAACTTATTTACATGCAAATGCTCCACACTTGCATTCAAAGAGCAACTTCATATTTGATTCTCATCAGCCCTTCAACAGCCTCATCACAGACTTTAGCAAAACAAGCATCCTGGCTTAGGTACCTTATTACAAGCGTAACCATAGTCCTTCATTACGTGATGAGTACTGATGAATTTATACAGCTTTAAGGCATGTTTTGTAGAGCTAGTATTCTACCAGTATCTGAGTACAATATTTTAAGATGATCTCAGGCCTACTTAGAGGACACTGCAGCTTTGATTGCAATTTAGAGATATTTTAAGCCAGAGAAAATGCTTCCAAAGGAATATTAAACCCACTGCACTTTCAAAGGCATGAAGACGCACAAAGATGCAGCTCAGGTCCTGTTGGCAGTTTTTGGTGCTAATGCAGCTGAAGAACCCAGCAATTTTTGTTACACTCTAGCCTGCAAAGTGCCTAGGTCAATTGTGACAAACTAATGAGATTATGTATTCAGTGAGAGAAGATGAGCAGTTTTGGGTCCCACACGTCAGACAAGTTGTAGCCCTTCCCAAGAACTGTGGGGCATACCACAGAGCTTCACTTCCCTAACATATGGAGATGGATTTCATTAGGTAGAGATGTGGAAGCACATCACTAGTCCTGCACTCAGGAAGGCCAGCTGAAAGCTTTGAGTTAAAATCCAGCTTCCATGCTGTGTCTATGCTGATGAAAGGTCTTTTTTAATTTTTATCCCCTTTTTAATTTTTATCTTATGTAAAATACAAATGACCACAGCAATGGCTAATTACAAAATAGCGACATAGAAGTTCTTCCACAGGACTATTACAAATGATCAAATAACTAAAAAGATACAAAATGTGCAAAACAAACACAAAAGACCAGGCCACTGTAGCAATGGATAGTCCAAAGATTTCAGATGTTTTTACATTATCCAGCATCTAATAAAGAAGGCCAAGCAGGAAAAAAAGAGCACATACGCAAAGCCTCAGATTTTCCAGTTGCAAACCAACCAAACTGATCTAGTGAGGTTTCATTAACATCAACGGATTTTTAGTATGTAGCTATTTTAAAAGGTCTCTCATACTACATAAAGCTTTTCTTCAGATATAAACAGTCTCTGGAACCAGATACTGCATATTTTGCCATTTAACTCACTGGTGCAACTATTTCATGTTCATAGCCCTTGGAGAGGCTCCCTGTCACAGGGCAAGGGTAGGAAATACCATGATAAGAAAAATCAAGTGACAGTGCGCTTCCCCTATCAGATTTGCTTAGGGAAAACTTATAGTACTCAAATAAACCTTTTTATTGCTATTCATCTTTATTCTGGTGATTTACTTATTACTATAATGTACACCTTCTAGGGGAAGTGTTGCACCCACTGATGTTCTTTGCTTTAATTAAGAGTCTGTAAGAAATAGAGATTCAAAAGGCCACATATTTGCGCCTTGTGTTCTGTATTGTCTTTGGAAAGCATGGACACAGCAAGCAGGACCACCAAAGGTCACTAGCAGTCATGGCAAATAAATTCTGTTCACACGCATTTTCTCTTAGTCTGCAGCTGGCTCTTCTCAAGGAGTCAAGGCAGCTTGACGGCTGAAGCACTGCCTTCCAAGTGTCTTCGGCAGGGAATTTCTGACATACATCAACTTATTTAACATCAATCTTTAGCACTGAAGAAATTCATTAACCCTGTCCTCCCAAGTAAAATTGGTATTTGAGAGGTGGCTGATGTCAGAGGCACATTTGCGTGAAAGGGATAAAGTTTAGCACCTCTTAGAAAATACAAAACATCGCCAACTAGCTTTCACATGAAATTCTCTTGTATTTGGCCAACTAATTTCATCTTATTTATTAAAATCTTTGGCTGCTCCCAAAAGCTTTCTCTGCTTTTTTTTGTAACATAAACATTAATACATTTGCATTTCCCTTTACGGGACTTTTCTCTAATGAGAAAATCTTAATGAGCTCAGTTTTCTGAGCCAATCCATAGATTTCAGCTCAAGAATTATATCCCGTTTCAAAAAGGAATACGATTTTCTGCTGAAACTATATCAGACAGTTCAGTAAACCAACAAAAAATATAACTCAGTTAAGAGAAGTATATACTAATGTTGTTTTTTCTCCCAGACACTTAGAAGCTTTACACTTTTCTAACTTGTTTCTAATTGAAGACTACATGCTGAAAACAAATTCAGCAGTACAGTGCAACCAGTTGATCAAATAACAATTTTTATATCCTTTTATAAAGTAGGACATAAAAGAAAGGAAAATTCCTTCTTTTATCTTTGAACTCCTGCTCCTCAGGCTTTGTCTTTGTCTATGATCTCCTTGCTTGGAACTTCGAAAGACCACATATATTTAACCTCTTTTTTCCCCAAGTCAGCTATCTTTAAGCTCTTTTTAAAGCCTTTACAAAATGGTTTTGCCCAAATTAAACCTGAATGGCCATTCTCCACACACTCCTACCACTTTTTTCCCTTCCACCTTGCAGAAACTTCAAAACCATCAGGACTCAAAACCCTTTACAAATTCAGGATGTACTTTCTTATGCACCTTGCAGGACGAAATCATAGTACTACTATGTTATGCCACTACTTCATTTTTACTTGTCTCCTAAATGTCTTTCCTTCTCCTCTGATGAGATTTACAGCACCTTTGCCTCATTGCTGAGGGGTCAGAATATCACATGCAGCCAGGCCAATGGGACCTAGTCTTGTTCCAGTCTCACATTATGTTGGCACTGCCTGTTCTTTGTGTATTTTTTTCTCAGTCTCTTTATTTCCACAATGCCCAGGCTATTCGATACAAACAAGATCCTCCCAGCCAAGAGGAAGTGGGGACAACTCTTTTCAGAGTCTGTTCCCATTAATTCATTTGCTGATCAGGTTCCTTACAGGACACAAGACACTTCTTTTCCCATCACAGGGCAAATCAGGGACATACCAGCCTCTAGTCAGTGGTAACATTAAAGACTGAAACCATCAAAAGTGTTTTTTCCTAATCAGTTGGTCTTTTACCTCAACACACCTACTTCTCCTGATTGGGATGTCAAAAGCCAGTCCCTCCAATACCTTCTACTGTAGGAAGTCTTTCTGCCAAGTCCTTGAAGGTATGTAACATTCAGAGGTTGATTGTAGTGAAAATTACGGGCACTCAGTACCTTTCAGCATTTGACCTTTTATTGGGAAGGTCAGAGGACTTTTCACTATCAGCAGAAGAGCATAAACCATTACTATAAATGAATGCCAGAAAACTGTTATTCTTTTTCTACTCCTAGAGTTGCTATGGTTAGAGCTGTCTTCAAATGTTAAGTGCCTAAAAGTTTGTAGGCAAAAGCCTAGTATGCCTTTGTTTTATTAAAAGCTATTCTGAAGTTCATGGCTGTGGAGCAGCAGTATGACTGTGCCCTTGCACAATACTGGTTCTGAGAAGTTGTTTGAAGAGCACCTGGTTGGCCTTGGTTTGATCTACCTCAGAGGCTTTCAACTGCAGTCAGCTCTCATTACTGCCTCTTACCCAGTTTTTCTGTTCCCCACGGTGGTACAGTAAGTACAGACATACTGCAAACTGTTGCTTCTTTGCTTCAGATTCTAGTATTTTAAGATCTGATTTTGTCTGAGGGTTTTCTTTGCACGAAGTTCCCCCTGAGCTGTACTAGGTATTTGAGCACATACAAAGGGACACAGAATGAGCCAATAATTAAGTGAATTGCTAGGAGATTAGATCTGGGTATAAAAAAGCAAAAAGCATACCCAAATAAGAAGTTCCTTAATGTGATCCAGAATAGGGGAGTTACTATCCTAAACCCATCACATGCTGCAGCTCATAGAAATTATATCCTCCAAACATATCCTTTCAGACACGAGGCATAGCTGTCTGTTACAGTCTATAAGGTAGCAATGGTTAACATTTACCACTGTCTGCTGCAGAAATCTCTACCAGCATTAATAAAAACTGCTGTCCAAAAATGATGGCATCGTATAGCTCCAATACTTTTTTAATCAGCACAACATTAGATGCCCATTAAAGCATAAGCATGTGCCTAAGTGCTTTGCTGGATCTGGGCCATAAACAGACCCTTGAAATCAGGCTGGAGAAAGGCCCCATAAATACAGGGTTGACTGACCAGAGTCTGAGCACCGAGAAATATGGTATTTCCTGTGAATTTATCTATAATCAAGCTTAATCATGTTAACATGGAGGCCTTTTTTGGTCAGTCTCACACTGATTATATGAACACACTTGACAAAAAACACGGTGGTGCACGCTGTACGACAGGCTCTGTCCTTTGAGGTTTACATGGTAGAATATTCCTTTATAACAGATTTAAACTAAATAAGGACATCCTCCCCCTGCAAAATTTATTTACATTTTTCCTTCTGAAAAATATAAAGCATGGAAGAAAATGAGAAGAGAGTTCCCTTGTCTGAAACAGAAGAAGAGCTGATAGAATGCTTCTGAGATGACAAATGTGATTATCATATTAAGCACATTTAGCATAATATTATTATCTCACTTTGTCTGCTTTACAAAAAAGCCTAAGAGAGACAGGGACACTTCTCTTGGCAACATCAGTGCTTATCTTTATGATGTTATAGACTCGGAAGTCTGCACATTGGAAGCAGACTTCTTAAATTGGTCAGGAGTGCAATGAAAAGTAACGTGGGAGGATATAATTGAACTCCAATAGCAATGGGATGTAACAGAGAAGGAAAAACTATCAGAAAGCAGATTCAGCATTCAGAGATTTTTTTTCCCATAGTAGGGAGCAGATATTAAGTTAAACAACCTTACTGATGCTATTTTCAAGCAATGGAAGTTAAGCTATGATCTCCATATCTGTTATGAACAGTAATGAAATATGAACACACACTAACTTTTTCTTCAAAGTGCAATGAAATGAAAGATTGAAAAATACCAATCTATTTTAACTGGAATGAGATTCACTCCTGACTTAATCTGTTGGTTTGGCTTTATAACATGTGAAAACCACCCAAGTCTTGAAGAGTTTTAGCAATTCTAGTTGAAGAGCTTTAGCAACTCTCCCTAAAGCCGACTTCCAACTCAAATAGTAAAAAAAAAATTAAAAGAAAATTAAGTTAAAAGTTAAAGAAAATTATAACTATCGTAAGACAATGTGATCTTAAGATATAAATTCATGGCCACTTTAAGTACTTATGGGAAAGATAGCCCAGTTTGGTTTAAGTTGTTCAGAATATATTGGGTATTGTAAGGCCACTGTGCCTGCCTTCCTTTTGACAACATTCTTTTTGAGACACTTGACAAGATCATGCTGACATCCACTTTGGCTACTGAAAGGTTTCCTTCACTTTGGAAATTCCTGAACTGACAGATGTCCAGCACATCGGAGGAAAAGTGGAGTGAACCACTCGCACCCTGACCTGTAGCCACATATTTTCATGCTCTCCCATTAAGTGGGAGACACAAGTTTGTAACTTGTCTGACAAGCAGCATTGCACCAGCTACCCCTTTTGTCCTCAGTTTTTCAGATTCCTCTGCCACAGGGGGCTCCTGCTCATCATGTATGTGAATTAAAGCACTTTATTCCCTCCATGCGCTGTACAGTGATCCAAATTTGCACACAGCCTTCCTACAAATTGTTTCTACATAGTTTCCTCCAAGTCCACAGAAGGAATCTAGAGGATGTGAATGGCGGTTAAGTTTGGCCTTCACACACTTAAAGACCCAAAAGTTTAGTAAGGAGGATGTAAACGTTTTCTCCGACCTGCTGCTAAGAAAGAGAAAAAGTATGATCAATCTGTATACAAAAGGTAAGTGCGCTATAATCTAAACAAGCTGTTTTCTTCCACCTGCTGCTAAGGAACAGAAAAAGGGAGGAGCGGAGGAAGAGAGAGAGAAAGAGAAATTAGAGACATTTCAATACCAGTGAGAACTACTTGGATACCATTGTTACAGGCACAACACACAGACTGGAATAAATCAAATAAATCATCAGCATATGTAACTTGAGTCTGATCCTCCTGTTGACCAAATAATTACACAGAAACATTTCCTTTCACAACCGGAAAAAATTGCCCCACTCTCTGGAATTCTAAAGAAGATGGAATGATTTAATTGTTGTTGGAGAGGCTCCAGATCTTGGCTAAATTGCAAAGAAAATAAAGTCTACTCTCTGCCTATGAGTGCATGTGCATGATTTCAGCTACCACACAGGAAAATGAGAACATGATTTAAAATGTTCCTTTTGCAAGGGAGAGACCAGCTACCCCAGAGTCAATTTGTAATCACCAGCTGACTACAGCCAAGATGTGCTGGTGATGTGGCTGATTAATTAAGAAAAATGAATGCTACCTTTGTTATAATAAGGAAGTCCAATGATCTTGCATTAGTAAGATGCATCCGTTTTACTGGCTGGCAATCAGCATTTCATCAACACAGCAAAAAATCCATTATGATGGGTGAAAACCCCACCACCAGATTTACAGTCAGGAGGATTTTTTTTCATTCCCCTAAGTCAGGGTAGTTGAGCCCATAGGATTTTTCCTCTGGGCAGTTGTATTTAACAAATTCCTGTTATTACAAAGACACAGAGCACTGGGAAAGCGCTTCGTCTTTCTTAATGCCTTTCCAAATGTACTTTAGCTTCAGCCTGCTCTTTCAGTCTAGATCTTCGAACAGGTTTGGTGATGGTGTGTGAAGCACGTTTTCCGTGAATGCGATAGACTTTCATAATATGACTGCTGCAATTATAGAAAGGTTTTTTTTAATATTCCAGACCCCTTCTAGTCTTATGTTTCTAGATTTTAGGTGACCTACTAATTGATAGAAATAAAGCATCCTTAACCTGTAAGTAGTTGAGGTGTATGAGCTCATTTGATTTATCAGGGTGGCTTTAATAGAGTTGACATGCAGTTAAATTGTAAAGGAAATCTTGTCTCACATTGTATATTACTATTTTACTTTCTTCTTCTGTCTTGCTTTTCTGATTTGATTATTTCTTGAAGTGGTGCCTGGTACTGCTGCCGTGATTACAGCTACACTGACATTTCCATTAAGAAGTTGCTTAGAATTTGACTGCTCTAATTTAAATTTTGCTAGATTAGGGAATACATCTTCTGCCCACCCACATTTTTTTTTTGTTTGTATGTTCACACCTTATATTTTAGCTCTTTATGGTAGCTCAAGCCTGTCAAATTGTCTCATCTTTCATTTTCAAATAATGACTTGTCATTCTCCTGTTTTGAAAAACAAACTAAAAATCACCTTCATTTAGAAAACCTTAATTATGAAAATAGTGTTATATAGTA
>NW_008825167.1:8207250-8222866 GCF_000699105.1 Pygoscelis adeliae
AACTGATCCTGTAATTGAACTTGAGAATGCAATTGATATACATTTGTGTGAGCTATTTTTCAGAAGTGCTAGTTTACTAATCATCAACAAGCCAAACTCCAAAAAGTTTAATTGCCATGGGGACAAATTCTGGTTTCAGTTACAGTTACATAAATCCAAAATAATTCCAGTGAAGCCCCATGTGGCCAAAAGCATAACCGAATCTATAATAGCCATGTTTCAAATAAGTCTTGGAATCTATCATTGCTGATGTCTCAATATAATGACATGTCATCGTGAATTAATAGTTCCCAGTGCTATAATACTGCTTTAGGAATGCAGCACCCAGAATGCCAAAGGCAGCTGATGTTCAAAGCTTTTGAAAAACTAGTCACAAGCTTGCAATTAATAACCCTCATGAAAGAGGCCATCAATACACACCTTTGCACACTGGGAGTCTTAATGCAAAACTCCTATGGTTGAGTTCTAATAGAAGAGCTAAGAATCCATATGCAGCCCAGATCATGTGTTTTAAAGGTAGCTCTGGCACCTGCATCGAAGTCTGTACTAGTGATTTACTGACAGAAATGATATTGCTAGTTGGGAGGGAAATACTGGTAGGGCAAATCACTATCCAGCATGAAGAAGGGCATCAGAATCTAATTCACAGAGTAGTACGGGAGCTGCTCAGCGTCATGCACCTCACCTTGGCATCTGGCAGAGGATGTCATACACAGACAGGATTGCCTCTCATGTCTGAAGCAGAGAAACACAGCTTTCAGCCACCTGTGGTTCATGGTTTGGTCTTAATGGTTGCCTTGGTTAGGAAATTGGTCAAGAGGCTTCACATGTAAGCGCATTAAATGGACAAGACTATTTTGTCATTTACATGTAACTATCTACACCAGAAGTAGCCCTGTAGAAGCTTGGCTTCATTTATTTACAGGAGTATAATTCCAAAATTAGACCCATTGACACAAAAAGCCTTCTGCCCCAAAGCCAGTGGTTGTAAACAAAGAACTGGAATTTATCATCTGAAAAAGGGAAAGTCCATTTCTTTCTAAAACCATGTGTGTACTTTAACCAATGTGTTCAAAATTTAGTTTATGCTTGAATATCTATTAGGTCTTCTTAGACCGGAGGAGGTGGAGACATTGAATTTTTCTCATGACTCCATTTCATTATTAGTATGAAAGGTCAAGTCAAGTGGATTGTGTATTTCAGTCTTAAAGTGGTTATATTTGGGATCGATTTCAGCTTGTTTGGAAAGGAGACAAGAATACTTTGCCAAGACATTTGTTTTCAGGAGCTACCACTTGTAGTCCTGAGCTGATAGCAGTTGAACCATCAGTTCTGAAACAAACCAGGCCACTGGGGAAAAACTGAAAACTCGTCTTCTTGAACAACGTTTGTCTAAAATTATTTCTGTACTTGATGCCCTCATAGGGTTTTGCAATGGCTCCTCAGAACCCTGCAAAATTTCCAGATACCCCATGACATTACTCTGTGTCTGCCGATTTCTACATTCCTGAAAACACATTCCCTACTGAGCTCAATCCTCCTCGTAATTCTTCAACACTTCTACTATTATTACCTGGAATACAACACTATCACCAATAGTATTCTATTTCTACTATCTTTTTGATAGTATATGCTACTCCGTACTTGCAACATGAACACTGATATCCTCATTAGAACTGTATATACATGTCACCTAAGAACCCGATTCTTAAATAAGCACAGCAATGTACCCATAGTTTCATTATTGGTATGACTATTATTGATATTATAGACCCATCACTCAGAATGCTTCTATTTATGAAACTTGTATGCAAATCATTGATGCAATCACTCTTCCCACTACAATATTGTGCACTACCTGAGAACGTCTTCACTTTTTTTTATGATCTATACTCTGCCATGTCTTGCAATAAAAGAAAAAAAACATTTAGAAACAATATCTAACAGAATTTTGTGCAACAGCAAGTTTATGAAAATACATATTTAAATGCATAAAATAAATATGTGATTCTTTAGTTTAATAATGTAAGTGATGGGGAGTGAGTAATCAGTCCACTTTTACTCTACAATTCTTGTTGCTAATGACAATTTTTTTCTAGAGACTTTCTTTGATTGGTGTCAAGTGACTTCAATGGAAAAAGGTTTTGGGTATATAATAAGTCATTGATTTGGTTTCATAAATCAACAGGGTTTTCCACCGGAATGGTATGCTGACTCAGCAAAGTATTCCTGGAACGTAGGAGAGATTCAAATGTCTCCTTCCTTAGAAGACGCAAAGCTAAAACTGCACTATGAGAACTATCCTAAGAGATCAAAGACCTCAAAAACCAAATAATCAAAAACCTTGTGGTTTCAGTAAAAGGCTCAACAAAATGGCACTTGGAAGTACACTCTGTCAAGGGGCTTAATTAATATAAATTTCTAATGCTTTAACATGAGGGCACAAATATTTTTTAAAGCAGATACTATTTGCGATAGTGAGAAGTACTTGCATATACCTGTTCATCTGGCCCGTCTTTGCAAGATATCCTCTCTCAAGTTAATAAATTCTAAGCTGAATTCTACTTCAAGTTCTGATTAGTGTTTTTGTATTAGATTGAAATTTGGCCTCCAGTGCCTGATGGTTACATTACTTGTTGTCTTTAGAAATATTAACCAGTATAACTATAGAAAGCAGACATTGCAAGGAAACTCCATAGGGAGGAATTACTCTGTTGTATCACTTTCTGTTCTTTACTGGCAATCATCAGGTCATTGAAGCTATGTTAGATAGCTTAGTATACCTCTAGCCATGCTTCAGAGCAAAGAGGGATTTTCCTTAATTATTAGGATTGCACCTTGGATGGGAGGAATACACTGTGAAGGACCATCCTAGGCAGCGTTATGAGACTTCAGACAGCACTGAAACATCCATTTCATTCTTAAATTAAACAAGTTTCTAAAGGGAGAAAAAGCAACATCCTGATGTTTGGAATTCATTTGAAGAGAAAGAAAACACAAAACTGGATTAAAGCGTGCCAGCCCTCTGTCAGCTTTGTGAGTTCATTCACTGTGTAACATAACTCCGAGCTTTTTAGCTTTGCCTGTGAGATGACCTCGAATAGGTCATTTAGCTACTTTGCCTCCATACTGTCTGTCTGTATTATTCTTCTAGAAGAGGATCTCCTCATCTATTCAAGCCTTACAGATAAAAATAAAAGAAAATTTTTCTTTCCTTCTTTCTTTCCAGTCAGTTATACTTCAGTGCATTCAGTTGCACAAGTTCTGTTCTACTAGATATTTAAGCGTATTCACAATATGCTAGCTGTTCACAAAACGGGGATAATTAACAAAAACCCAGATAGTTCTGCTACTTGGAAATTTTGAATTTTGCCTTCTTTTTCTCTTCCTCCCACTCCCTTCCATTTATCTCTCTCTTAAACACTTCATGTGCTAATTTTACTATATGAATTCTTCCTCTATCTTTTCCTTTTCTTTCCTTCACTGCCTTGTTTTTTGTTTTCTTTTCTTTTCCTTTCCTCTCCCTTGACAAGACCTCAGTTCAATAGACTCCCAGGCTGCCATTGGCAAAACTGCTACGTATTTGAGGGCACACAGGACTGGGCCCTTTTCTCCACCTCATCAACACCATCTCTTTATTTGATTACTATTATGTAGTATAATTATTATATGTAGTCACATATTCTGTGTCTCCTCCTCTGCTTCTCTTGGGTCTCCCAGCTCTGCACTTTTTCTGTGCACACCCCCCCTTCCTCAGCCAGGGTTACAGGTTGACTTTGTGTCGTGGTTTAACCTCAGTCGGCAACTAAGCACCACGCAGCCGCTCACTCACTCCCCCCCTCCCCGGTGGGATGGGGGAGAGAATTGGAAGAGCACAAGTGAGAAAAACTCGTGGGTTGAGATAAAAACAGTTTAATAATTGAAATAAAATGATAATAATAATAATATGATAATAATAATAATAATAATACACAAAGCAAGTGATGCACAGTACAATTGCTCACCACCCACCGACCGATGCCCAGCCAGTCCCCGAGCAGCGGCCCCCCCGGCCAGCTTCCCCCAGTTTATGTACTGAGCATGACGTCCCATGGTATGGAATGTCCCTTTGGCCAGTTTGGCTGTGCCCCCTCCCAGCTTCTTGTGCACCTGCAGCCTTCTCAGTCGGTAGAGCATGGAAATCTAGAAAGACCTTGGCTAGTGTAAGCATTACCTAGCAACAACTAAAACATCGGTGCCTTATCAATTTTGTTCCCATCCTAAATCCCAAACACAGCACTGTACCAGCTACTAGGAAGGAAATTAACTCTATCCCTGCCAAAACCAGGACACTTTGCCAGCCAGCTTCTGCACAACACAAGCTGTAAAGTCCCTGATTAAGGGTGCAAGGTTATCTTTTCAAGCTACTATCAAGACTATGTCATTTTTTACCCCCTCATAGCTAACATCATGTGCCAAGAGCTGTCAGAACTGTCTCACTCCAATGCAGATAAGTCTTGGATAATAAGTGATCTTAAACAAAGATAAAAGCACAGCTATATAGCTTAGATATATATATCCACACACACAATGCATAACCATTTTCAGACTGAAAACATGGACACTATTTTTAGAAGTTTAATCTAATCACATGCTCATGCCCATACATACACACATCCTTCCCATACCACGGATAAAGAGAAGCAGTGCACTAAGCACAACAAGTAGCTCTAACTTTTGTTCTCTCTTTCATTTTTTTCTCATCTTCAATGTCATAAGCTACACGCTGTTCCCCAAGATGATAGTCTCCAGTTCTCTTTTGTATTGAGTAGGGGAGGAAAGAAAAAAAAAGCATTTTCTTTCTACTTTCATCAAAAGTGGATCTTAGTTTGCTTTTTACATAGAGTCTATTCTAGCAGACTTAGAAGCAACTTCATCAGTAAGCTAAAATTGTGGTTCTGTTAACATGGGCATCATTTTAGTCTGTCTTACTGAGAATTTGCTGGCTACTGCTAACCTGAAAAGGCTTATACGTTTCCACGGGATGTGCCAGCTAGCACCATGACTGTACAATACAGGGCCAGTTCTCAGTGGCTTGGCCAGAAATATCATTCTTTCTCTGCCTTGCCCCACCTTGAATTCTACAGAGCTATCCAGAACCAGGGGTGGTAACATCTTAACTGCCCCATCAATATTTGGCAGAAGCTATCTGTCAGATCCCTTTGACTTTTCATGCTCCAGAGACTCCCTTGAATTGACTGTACTGCTGAACTGCCCCATATATGGGAGGCAAGCAATGTTTTTTCACGGTTGTTATACATTGGAGGCAATATTCTGCACACATAACCTGATCAGCTATACCCATCTCAAATAAGGAGCTGGGGTTTCAGGAAGCTATTTTCTCCTCTGTGATAATTTGCACAATAAGAAGCCTACCACGCTACTGTAGCTGCTATTGCAGAAATGCCATGTGGCAGCACTGACATACTGAATGGGGAGGATTGGCAGAACGAGGAGAAAGCAGGAGCTAAAGAAATGCTGAGGGCCTCTATTAAATGATTATACTCTTACTTCAACATGTCCTTCCAAAGAAGACAATGTAACTGCACAAGAAGGAGGAGGAAAAGGGCTGCAGACGAGTCTTGGATTTTCTAAGGAAACACTGTCCTTAATCCCAAATGGTTCTTGAAGCACTGAGAAATCAAGGAAAAAAAGACTGCTGGGTTTTGCCTATTTGTAAGTCTCTTGAGCTCGTCTGGAAAGGGTTATCAAAAGGCTTGTTTTACCCGTTCCTAGAGGCTTAAACTATATAACAGCATTTTTTCTAGTGTGGAGCATAAAGGAGAGCATGTGTGGGAAAGTGGCATACCTGGGGAGCCTGGGGCATTTGTTCTGTGCAAAGAAACCATCTGAAAGTGGCACTAAACGTAGCCTGTGCCAAGGAACTGCACATAGGGTCAGAATCAACCTCTGCTGGCTCAGAAGCCTGCTCAGTCCAACAGGAACCTTGAAGCATGACAGTTCAGAGATTCAACGCTAAACATGGAAATGCAGCATGTTTCCTGCAGAGAGAGCTCAAGCCAAACACCCTTCCAAGTTTGGGACAGCGATGTTCCTGTATCCAAACTGAAAATAGCAGCTGCATCCTCACGAGGTGTGTAGGGAGAATGTTCCTCCCACAATTTTTATTTGTTAATCTCCTGGGTAATCTACAAGGCCCCTTTCCTGAAATGGATTTTGAGTAAATATTAAGAGATAAACAAAAATAAAATAAGATCTGGGCTGTGATAGACAAAAAGATAATAAGATCTGGGCTGAGGGCAGAGGAAGGGAGCAACAGAGTTAAGGAAAATGTTAGTTCTAATGGCAAACGTTACTGAGATCGAGCATATGCGTTTCAGATTGTTCTTATACATTTGATTACTTGAACTTTGATACAATTATGTTATTACTTATCCATACTTAGAATGGAGTTGGAATAAGTCTGAGGAAATAATAAAATCAGTCAAGCAAATGTTTCTTTTAAGTTTATGAGCAGAGAAGCAAAATGTACTTGCTGGCCTTTTACCATAATGGATAAGGATGATAAGAAAACAATTATATTTTACTCACCTCACAAAAAAAAAAATTGCCCAAAGGATGTGTGTGAATAGGATTTTGCAAAAGTGAAATTAATAAATAAAAGAGTGTAACATATGAATAGATGCTCTATTTAATAATGCATGTTGTCTTTACTAAAAGAATAAGGGCTTGTTTTTATTGTGTCTACAATATATGAAGCAAGGATAAATAATTTCTCAACCTGGAAAAGGAACTTCCACTCCTCTCCCTGAAGGCTGGATTCTGCCCTGTCTCACGGTGATGTGCAGTTGGAAACAGTTCAGTTGAAGTCGATCTACTTCAGAACATCTGTGAAAGTTACAGAGGTTGAAGCCTGAGGTTTTGCTAGTGTTAAACACAATTGCAGTAGTTAGAATTAGTAACTGCTGAGGGTATGTTTCCCTAGGAAAGGAGAATATTTTCATTTAAATCTGTGGGTCTGGAACTGTGCTTTCACCATCCTTCCTCCTGGTTATAGTAGGTAGCTTACTTGTTGTAGCCTGTAAGTAACCAAGTACCAAGCTTCTTAGAACCCCTGATGCCTGCTAGGAGAGTCTCTCCTTCTGCATTTCACTTGCAGGGAGAAAATTACAGCTATGCGAAGGAACCATGAATTCCACGAAACTGCATTTAGCTCACACAGAAACACTTCACCTGAATTGAAAGTCATCCTTAGTTTTGTTCCTTGCTGTATCCCACCATCAGAAATGTATAGCACCAATCCTGTATCAACAGGCCATCTGTCAGAGCTCTACCAGTCATTCACTGACCCAGGCAGGACATGTGCAGGACACCAGCATCCACAGGCATCAGTCCAATAACAAAGGAAAAACAGAGGTGTTTTAATAGTTTTTCCTGGAAAGTGAAGCTATCTGACTTCCTTAAAGAGACAATGAAAATAAATTCAAGACTTTATACAACTCTGCTGTCATCAAAGGATCAAATCCAAGTACAGCCAGTGAAAGGTAAGCCCTCCGAGGCGTTGCCCCAGCTACGCTCCTGAGCTGGCTGATAAACCATACCAATTTTATCCAATACTTTTCCACTGAGAAAATACCAGTGGGAAGTGCCAACACATTAAAACAAAGTAGTTCAGTAGGTTGCTGTCTATTGAATAGAATAACAGAGACTGAAATCCTGTGTGTGACAAATTCATGTGAAAAACAACAACAAAAACCCCCAACTAGAAAACATTAATCAAAACCAGAGATACACTCTATCTATAACAAAACAGATAAACAATATGAACTTAATACATTTTATTGGTCTGAAAACATACCTAAAGAATAAAAGTCTGTCTCTTATATCATAAATCATGTAATCATAGAATAAGTTGGAAAAGACCTTTAGGATCATCGAGTCCAACCATTAACCTAGCACTGCCAAGTCCACCACTAAACCATGGCCCTAAGCACCACATCTACATGTCTTTTAAATACCTCCAGGGATGGTGACTCAACCACTTCCCTGGGCAGCCTGTTCCAGTGCTTGACAATTCTTTTGGTGAAGAAATTTTTCCTAATATCCAATCTAAACCTCCCCTGGCGCAACTTGAGGCCATTTCCTCTCGCCCTGCCACTTGTTACCTGGGAGAAGAGACCGACACTCACCTCGCTACAACCTCCCTTCAGGTAGTTGTAGAGAGCGATGAGGTCTCCCCTCAGCCTCCTTTTTTCCTCAGCCGCTCCGCATAGGACTTGCTCTCTAGACTCTTCACCAGCTTCATTGCTCTTCTTTGGATGTGCTTGTTTTACTTTTTCTGCCATGAGTTTAAAAATAAATAAGGAAAGTTTCAAGTATTTTTCACAAATAGGTATGGCACATAGAATGTTTTTACAGGATCAAACCAGCTCTTTGGCAAAATATTCAAGGTCTACAAAGCATGACATAAATTTATTTGAATAAAATTTGATACCATAAATCCTCTGTTTATAATTTAGTATTTTTCCTACTTTGTTTTTCTGGAATTCAGAAGTTCCAGTCACAGTCACTGAAGAGTTTGTTTCAACAACGTGCCACAAATACATGATAGTCTAGTTCAATAATTTACAAAGTACCCATAGTCTGCAATTAGTTTTCTTGAACTATTCTGTGAATTACTTATGAATAATGAATACATTGGGGGGAAAAAAAGGATCTCATGTATCTACCTGTCCATATATCTTCTAGCACTGAAACATGCAAGCATTCTTAAATAGATCACAGTTAAGAAAAAAACATTTGCTAGATTAAGATGTAGCAATTCAATTAGCTCTACCTGCAAATGATATTACAAGTTATTAAATAAAAGACAAAAATCAGTGCAAGTGTTCTTAAAAATTACTAAAGTATTTTGGCCAAGCTCTTGAAAATTAATGCATAAGTAGAATATTACAGGATGCTGAACAGAACTTGGTTATTTAAAAATAAGGTTTGATCAAGTAATATCTAACTTCTTCTGTGGGACTTCAATATCCCATTGCATCAAGACAACATACTGCACAGCTTCACATAGATGGGAAAAACACATGTAGTAAGTCAGTTTGGATATGGAAAAACATGATGAGCAAGTGACTAACCATGACTAACTGTACTTTTTGCTCCTGGGATATAGGGATGCTGAGTTTTATATTGAGTACATGAATATGAATCTAAGGTTTGAGGTATCAGAGAAGACAGTTTGAGAAAAGACAGGATTTGGGTTGGGGGGGGTGGTTGGTGGTTTGTGTTTTTTGGTTTTTGTGGGGTTTTTTTTTTAGGAACAGAGAATGAAAATGGGAGCTCCTAGCTAGCTGTAATGCCAAGCAATTACATCTGCCACATGCCTCAGCCTGGATCCAGATACAAAAAGTCACAGCAATAATAAAATGACTTGTTTAGGGAAAGCTCTTTTTCAATGAATAAAATGCTTAGAGACAGTGCCAGAATGACAGTAACTGAAATGACTTATTTTTCTCCCAAAACAGTTGTATGACAACCCATACACGGTGCAAGCTTACTCCCACCATCCTCCCAGGGCATTTGAGGTGGTGATGAGAAAGCTGTTACTAGTAAGCAAACCAGCAACCCCCCAACTTCTCATGCTTGGTATCCCTTCTGGAGCCAGTGTTCAGCTGTACAAACAAGCTAAGCTTAAATTTACCTGTGGAGACTGTGAAACATTTGGCTCTGGTTGGCATCATTCTCCACTCACACGTGCATGTGCAGACACACAGAGCTCTGACTGGGACACTGCTACTTGAAGTAGGAGAATAAAAGGTATCTCCACCGTCACATCAAACTGCAGCTAGCTCTGAAGAGCTGTGAGTGCCTTTTCTTTTCAGATATAAAACCTAACTTCTGAGAAAATTTGAAGAAGCTTCAGATAAGCATCCAAACCCTGAAAGCTCGTTCCAGCCCATTTTCAATCTAAGCTGATACGGCAGTATGCCAGTCTTCATGTTGATTCGCATCACTTGCATTCTGATGTGCCATAGCAAAACATTAAAGAGAGGAGTCTAGTTGTAAGCTTTCTTTTGAAGGGGCAGGTAGAAAGATTTAAGAACTAAATACAAATTCATTTTAAATATTCCTTGGTGACAGGAGTTCAACTGCCTGCAGAGACTGAAAAGGATCTTTCTCTTGTTGGATTAGTTTACAGTGACAGGTACCATTTTTTTTCCCTCCCCAAGTACAAGGGAATAAGCCACCCTGACACCACCATGACCAATGAAGTGAGGCCACATGGTCCCATTCCTTCAGAGAGGGAAAACTTGAGAGCGTGTCTCTCCACACAAAATAGATGCATAAATAGATTTTCTTTTGCTTTCTCCTCAGTCTGATGTATCATTTCAAAAATGACAGGTTCAGATAGTATATTGCAAAACACATCAGATCTCTGCCTTGGTGAATATGATTTTAACACAAATATGCAGCATTTATGTCTGTATTAGTAGCATCATTGAATATCATTCTCCTAGATGGCAGGCATGTTGTTATTAAAGTATAATATCTAGGAAGGAAACAGCTCACTTAGGGTTTTCAGAAGGTATTTAATTTAACTCCTCTTCACGATCCTCACATCACATTTGCTGAACTAAGAAAAAAAAGTTATGAATCTTATTTCAGGATGCTTAACCTATAATTATGTTCCTGTTTCAATGGCATCGCTTCCAAGGAGACCTCACTAGCTGCTAAGCAAACCTCTTTCTTATTTAAATTTCACTCATCTCCATCCCTATGACTAACTCTAATTCACAGGATTTCTTCCCAGCCAGCCCATGTTCCCCTCCTTTCCTTGAAGAAAAGAGGTGACTAGGAACAAAGATATAATTATTGGACTCCAGTTTTGAGGGGGAAGAGAGGTTGTTTTGCTTTGGCTTCATTTTTTAATTTACAACAATGTTTTTGTTTGCAATGTAAAGAATCATCTGTTAGCAAAGACTCTCACTGGATTCAGCGAGAGCTGGAACAACCTCTAATTACTGAAGAACAGAACTAAGAACTAATAGGCAGGCTGAGCAGCTTTCTTCTTGCTGCTTTGTACTTTATTCCTTGGAGACCAACTAAAAAGTCACTTTCCATGTGGGTACACACAGTCTGCTCCTAGGACCAGGGCCTTTTTCATTATTTGGATCCCCGTGTGTCTCGCATGCTCACGTTTCAATGTGCATTCTTCCGACAGCATGCTTCCCAATTTAAATTCCACCTCTCCTACTAATCCTCTTTCCTGAATCAAACTCACCTTTTCACTGTCCAACCTACTAAGTGCTTCTAGGAAAAGCTGGGATTGCAAAATGGGAAAACTTAATTTTCTCAATTATTTGTCCTTAATACCCTGAGGGGGTTATGAAGGGTCACAAATAACAATTTCAATGAATACAGCAACTAAGCCTTTGCACTTACAAAAAAATCTAGTCTAACCTAGGTTCTTACCTCTCTCCAAAAAGCTTGCCAGGCTTGTAGACGGTCAAAGCTGTGACAACACTATTATTACAAAAAAACCTGTTCCTTTCTTTCAGACTACAAGTTGCACCACCCCTACCAAAGACAACCGCGCTAAAGTATTGCAGTTACAACTTAAGTCAAAAAAGGAAAACCCTAAAAGCAATCCCTCATGTATGAGGAGAAAGGGTTTATTATCGGGCAATTCATAAGCAGAGACATAACAAGTGCAGAATGCAGCCATGCTGCGTCACACAACAAGGTCCATCCAGGTTGGCACCTTGTTTTCAGCACTGACCACTGTTTAAGATGGCACATAAGCAACAGAGAATTAACAGAGTGGTCCTTTCTGCATCCCTTCCTGCTTCTAGCAATTAGCAACTTAAAAAGCTCCTTAGAAGTAGCATCTCAACTGCTACGCTGCATACTGTTATTGGATCTATTTCTTTATCTCCCTTTATAACCTAATTTTACTTGTTGTACCCAACAGTGCAGGAGAAAAAAATAAAAGAAAGAAAATCCGTATTTGCAGTTGACTAAAAGGACATTTGAAGGACTCCTTTAAAACATGCTCCATCCTTTCAACCTTCAATTCACAATACTTCACTGAATAGAATTATATATTTGGGAGTTATAAACACTGAATTATTTCAGCTTCACAAAATATACAGAAATGCGTGCCCTAAATATTTATGTGACAAGCCAGTGCTAAGCAAGCCATGTCCTCGCCTGCCATTGACTCACACCCATGCTGTGCTTCTCTGGAAGTTGCAAATTATGCTGTAGAAAGAGCACGATGAGAAGCAGAATCAACAGAGCTCAGAAAAGGCTTCAGTTTTACCCTCCTGGAAAATAAATACCTGCTCCTTTATTGAAAAACTGCTGGGACTTTTGTCTCCGAGTATATCTGTAACACATTCTATTGATGCTGTACACCACTAATGAATTAATAAGTCTGTGCCGGGGGAGAAGAGAAACACAAATGAGAAGGGATAAGAAAAGCTTACTTAGGGGGGTGTCAATAAAAGGTCTGAGACACGCTTATAGTACACCACAAAACACTATACAGTAGGAAGTCAGATAGTTGTTTGATGATGAGAGATACAGTGAGAGTGAAAAAAATTCATGAGCATTACCTGGGAAAAAGAGCACATAATGTGTACATTGCAATCACGCACTATTTGATTTGTGGGGTTTTTTTTAAACATACTCCACTGTAGTGTTATACTGCTGGTTTTGGCATCACTAACCTGACCTAGAAAATACGCTAGCAATTTCTTGGAAAAAGTAATGAAAGCATCTCCAACTTGCATTATTTTCCTCAGCCAAAACCATAATAGCAAATACTGACTGAGCCAGTGCTCCAACAGTTTTTCTCATTTTTGCTGCTAAATACAGATAATTTATCTAGTACATCTACTACCCAATAAACAATCATTTGAATTAGATGAAAAGAATTCTTACTTTCTCTGATTTCAAACAGATTCTAACATCTGTTTTAACTCATAGTGGAGTATGGTGAAGGGCAGCCTTTGCAGAAATTGCAGGAACAGAAGCTTGACAGTGCAGGCAGAGGGAGACATCCCAAACTGGGCACCTGAAGAGCAGGCAGGAGGAGAGAAGGAGAAGAGAGATTAGCAAAAACAAAAACAAGAAAACCACCACAAACAGAAAAAAACCCACCCACACCTACACCTTAAGACATATTATTCATATTATTCTGAATTCTTGTTCTTCATCTTTGTGATTATAACAGTCATCTGAAAGCTGATTTCAGGCCAGTAGTCCCCTAACACATCTACTGCTCCCTCATGCTAAGGTTCTTCCATATTCCAACAGTCTACAATAGCAAAATACTTTGAAAAGTACTTGTGATATCAATTCCTTCCACTTGAAGGCTTCTATTCACTAAAGCAGGGTCAAAAACCCCTATGGTAGATGAGAATCAATCTTCTGATATAGTCATTTAGCAGTTAATATTTTCTTAAGCACTTCAAGACTAAAGTACTGTGTAGGTGACGGGGCTACTCCTGTTATTCCATAAAGTACATTCTAGTGGCAGTTCAGCTTTGGGAGTGTTTTTCTCCTATTCCTAACTTAAAGGCGGTCCCTTAGCTAGGAAATATATCCTTGCTGATATAAACTTATTACCCTTGGAGGACAATCCATATGACAGGGAAGTGGAGTCAATGATTTCAGCTTGGCATTGTGCACCATGAGGCTAATTTGTGAAGATGCAAACGGTTGAGCACCCTGAAGTTTATTCTTGTCAGTTTAGAAGCACTCAGCATCCCTTGACATCAAAAGGAATTACATCCGGCTCAGATTCATCTCAATTTTGGACATTCAGGAGATCTGTAAATGCATTTAATTCTCAAATAAAATAAAAATATCCGAAGTACTGTGAAAGGCAGGAAGAGAAACTGCAGAGAATGATGGGAGTGTACTGCAGTTCCATTAACGACCTAAAAACCATGGCACAAAACACAGGCATCTTTTGATGCTAACGAAAGAAACTTTTGAAAGCAAAGGAGAGCTCACTGAGATCACTAAAAGCCAAGTCCATTCAAGTGCACTTTGACTTTGTTGTGTCATGATATCCTACAAAGCCTGTTAAGCACTATCAGAACGTTGCAAAGCATCTGCAGGGCTTGAAAGTGTGCTGCCTAACCTCCTGTTTTCCCCAACATATAAAATTTCACCCTAAATTTTCTATATGCTTTGAAAGTCTACAAATGGCCCCCCCAAAAAAAATCTAGGAATGTTTTCTTCCTCAAAAGGGAAAAATGCAGATCAGCTGAAGAGAACTGATATCAGAATAACAAAATGAGACTGACAAAGAGGGAGTCAAAACTTGAGCTGATGTATAGAAATGCACTGGGAAATCGGAGGTGGAAGGAGGGGGAGGGCTCCCTCTTTTAGCAGAGGCTAGTGCTGAGCATAAACCATGCCAACTGAAGAAGTTAAGATGGGAGATCTTAACATCACAGCTGCTCCCAGGCTTGATAAGAAGGAACTTAAAATCCCACCTATTTTGTGATGAAGGCAGCCAAAACTTTTATGATAAAGGGGAAACAAATTGGACACTTGAAAGACAGATTTCCAGCTGCTCTTGAAGCCCCTGTTCATGAAATCCAAGCAACTAAGGTGGGGAAAAAAAGAAAATGGTATCGTGTCATTTCTCTGCTCTCCAACCTATTGCTGCCCCAGACCAGTCTCTGCTCTCTGATTACTGGAGCAGCAGCAGTGGGTCTCTGATAAGTGCCCCGCACAGTGGTAGAGACCCTGACTTAGAAAAACCTTCCTGTATTGTGTATGTACATGTACGTATATATAGATAGTTCCCATCCCTGCATGATTTTCATTTAAATTCACAAGGGGTGAAAACCAGGATGAATAAGCTCAAGGATGGGAGGCTGCAGCAGCAGAGGTGTAACAAACAGCAATGTCAGGGTTCTTCTCATGCTATATACATACAATACAATAAGCATACATCTAATAAAGCTTAAAAGTTACATTTCTTTCCTTTTTATAAACTCCTTTGCACTCATGGTCCAAACCTGTGAGATTATGAAGCTCTTGTATTTTAAAGCTGAACAGTTCAGAGCAGTAATTCAGAATGTACGAAAGTGATAGAATAACTACGTATGCTAAACAAATCAGGAGAGTCAAAATTGGAAATGCAAACACATCTTCCTCTCCAGTCTCCCATCCACCCCATCCCACTGCCCTTTTTCTGTGAACATTGCAGTGAGAGTAAACATATTGTAAACGTATTGGGTTTGCATGGCAAGGTTTTGGTAGCAGAGGGGCTACAGGGGTGGCTTCTGTCAGAAGCTGCTAGAAGCTTCCCCCATGTCTGATAGAGCCAGTTCCAGCCGGCTCCAAGACGGGCCCACCGCTGGCCAAGGCCGAGCCAGTCAGCGATGGTGGTAGTGCCTCTGGGGTAACATATTTAAGAAGGGGGAAAAAAATACCTGCACAACAGCAATTGCAGCCAGAGAGAGGAGTGAGAATATGTGAGAGAAAGAACTCTGCAGACACCACGGTCAGTGAAGAAGGAGGGGGAGGAGGTGCTCCAGGCACTGGAGCAGAGATTCCCCTGCAGCCCATGGTGAAGCCCCTGGTGACACAG
>NW_008825167.1:8223606-8241609 GCF_000699105.1 Pygoscelis adeliae
AGGAGGGGAGCGACAGAGCAGCTTTGGTGGGCACCTGGCCTCCAGCCAGGGTCAACCCACCACAGAGACAGACATTTATGAAGCACCTTCAAAAGTGTTTGTAAAATGCACACCACCAGAGCAACCCAAGAGGTCTGGCAAAGGGCAGGCAGCTCTTACATACGCAGGTAATGTCAGTAGCTAAGGCAGCTTCTTCAGCTGCAGCATTTACCATAGCGTGGTGCAGAACTGCCTTTGAGGTTTTGTACCAGGCATGGGCTACTAAGGCTGGTGGTTGGTAGGTAGAGACTGTTTCATGTCTGCTACTGAGTGCAGTATTGCTGTTTGGGTGAATTTTTCTGTTTGTCTGAATGCAACCGTTACCTCCTATGTTTACACAGCCAATTTTGTGGGGGAAAATAAGGGTATTTTTGTTCTGTTTGTAGACAGCACAGTACACTAGGGACTGGGTCAGTTTTTATTTCTTAGTAACCTTTCAAAAAGGGCCTCAGATGGCATGCTTATTTTCCAGTGTGCTCTAAAGAAAGAGAAAAGTGAGTAATGGAACATTTTTATATTTCATTTGAAGTTTAAGTCTTGCAGTCTGCAAAAAAGCAGATAGTAAGACACTGTAGATTGCAATGAATAAGCTTTATTTCCTTGCAATGAGAACTGAGTTTCTTTAGTTTCATTAAAATGGCTCATAAATCCTGCAAATATTTTTCTTGCATCAGGTGGGAAGGATGTTGGTTTCCCACATTTCTCTGAAGCACAAGGTACCTGCCTGATGCATCACCTGGCCATCCATTCCGTTCCCCCCAAAGCTGCTGATAACTCTGGAATTAATACTGCTACTTAACAGCACCAGGAGCCAATAAACCATTGTTTTAGCTATAACAATCTAAGGCCATAAGAGAGACAAAACTCATAGGAGAGAAAAAAATATATTGTTAGACCAACCAATGCTGCCAGAAGTGAAAAATAAAAAAAAAAAAACAACAAAAAAGGCAGACTTGCAAGCACACGAGCTTTTCTTCAGGCTGAGAGCAGCAGTCATCTTGCTAAAGACAAGCTGAGAACTACTGCCTGAAGTTTCTGTTTATAGAATATAATGGAACATCTTAAGGAAGAAAGGGATTTGGTTAAAATGAGGTTCTAGTGTGTTGATGAAACTTAATGATCTGGAGCAATGAACAGGTCAAACCAGATGAGCTAATAAACTCCTTGGCCTTTGAGGATGTGAAATGTGAGAGAGAATTCCAGAAGAAAAAGCTGATTTTTTTGGTTACCACATAAAAGAAATTCAAGACTAATCCTAAAAAAAAAAAAAAGGACACCTAATTTATAAAAGCTCAAAACGACAAAAAGCAGTTTTTTCCTCCTCCGTGTTGTCATAGGAGAGATTGATAGCACCATTATAGCAAGCCTCAGAGATTGGTAGCTTAGATGTAGAAAAACCAGACACATTTCTGGGCCTGATTCAAGATCTAAGGAAGAAGATAGCCTGAGATAGCCTCACGTTACCCTTGCTTTTTATAAGGGGGAAAAAAAAGAAAAAAGATGGCTTTACGCCTCATTTTGTAGCTGGAATGAATATTCTGAAGATTTACATTCCTACTCATCTAAAGACATGTGCAACACTGGTGAGGGAATAGGGCCAGAAAATTTGACAAGATGTCCAACATCAGAACGTATATTTAAGAAGAAAGAAAAGAAAAATTATGTATTCGTACTGAGTTTCATTCTCAGCCAGCAGAGACTGAATTTTGGTAGCAGTAAAATATATTTCCAGTAAGAGTCCTGGTTTATATATAGATGGGATTTGCAAGGATATAACTATACACAAAGAAAGGTGTGAATTTACAGAGCCCTATGGTTTTTGCCTTGGTACTCCATGCAGATAAGCTTAACATGAACTAAGAATGACAATAAACAAGGTAACTCACCTTGCTTTGAAAATGGGATAAGTGCAGAATAAATGCAAAGTTGCCAGGGCTTTTAGCAGGGAGAGTTTGAACAGATGAACTAGCATGCTACAAAATCGGTGCCCTAAGTTTTATCCGTCCTCAATGTCTAAGAACACAAGGATGAGAGAACGGAAAACAGATATAGGCTTGGGGTTAAGCCTTTCTTTGGCCTTGTGGAGAGCTGGGTCAAACTTTTCACTCCTTCACCATTGGTAAGAAGAAAGTCTTGTCCATATGCACCATCAGGGGCTCAAGAGGCTGGGCTTCAAAATCCTTGCCCTGTAGCAGGCTTCTCAGGAACAAAATAGCTCCATGAAAAAGCACATTCCTCAAGACGCTAAGTAGCTTACAGACAAGTGGGGAATGATGAGGACTGCAGTGAGAATACCCAAGTGCAAATATATCTGTATTTTCAGGCCAGGTGAGTGCCTGCCATTCTGTTGTGTACTATGTATGCATGCACCTTGGCCCATGGCTGTACAGTGCAGGCCCTCTCTTGGGACCATGTCAGGGTACCCTGACAGAAGTTCATCCATATGCTTCATCCCAAGAGCAGGATTTGGTGGATGCTGTGCCAACAAACTTAAATGATCTAACTACGGAAGATGTCTGTGTTCCCTGCAAAAGGCATGAACCCAAATGTAGTTTGGTGAATAAATTCCATCTTTGCCAGACATTCAAAGCCACATTTCTCACCCGAAGGCACCCTGAAGTCTGTAGCAAAATGTTCTCTCTCCTTCCCTTAAGTAAATTTACTTCAGGTGAAAAACAGTCAAACTACCACCCCTCATAGTCAGAACATACACAGCCTGGGGAATAAGATTGGGGGGCGGGGGGGGAGCAGGGAGGGGGAAAAGAAAAGCATAGGAGTTCCTACCTTTCTATAGAAAAACATTCAGCATGAACATTAAGACCAAATTGCTCTTGTTCAGCCTTAAGCATGTTTTGAAAGCTGCAGGAATCTAAATCCCAAAGTATAAAACTGCCACCCAGAAAAGGTGGGATTTAAGATGCAATGTAGTCCAAGATGTACCCAACATGAAATACTGAGGATGGGCAACTTGGAAATCTTATTTTGGCAACAGCGGGTGTATTGTGTTACAGTTTCCATTATTACCACTAAATCAAAGCCTTTTTTTGTGTAACAGAAAACACAGTGTGATATAAATCCATGTTTTTTTACAATAAATTTGCTAACAATATTTTGACAGGAAGGTTGCCACTACAGAATTATCACGTCAGATTCAGTGTCTTATGTCCTATTGTCAGTATGAAGCCAACTGTGGGGTCTGGCTAATTGGACATTCAACCGTGTGCCCAGATGTTAGAATCACAGAGTCCTAGGATAATTCAGGATGGAAGGGACCTCCGGATGTCTCAAGTCCAGTCTCCTGCTCAAAGCACAATCGTCAATGAAATCAAACCAGGCCATTCAGTGCTGTGTCCAGTTAGGGCATGAAAACCTCCAAGGAGGAAAATTGTACAACTTCACTGGGCAACCTGCTCCAGACTTAACTGTCCTCACAGTGAAAAAAATTTCTCCTTATATTTACATTCACTGTCTCTCAACCTTCTGCCATGCACCACTGTAAAGAGTCTGGCTACATCTTCTCAATAACCTCCTTATTGGATGCCTCCTATTTAGTCCCCCTAAAGCCTTCTTTTCTCAAGGCTGAACAAACCCATCTCTCTCAGCTTCAAAGATCAAAAATGTTACAAGTGAGATGTCCCAGGACAGATTGCTGCAGTACTCCATGTATCGCAGGCTCCAGGCTGAGTACAACACTTTAACCACTACCCTCTGAGCCTGACCATCCAACCAGTTATCAACCCACCTAGTTGTCCAACCACCAAACTGTGATGTCCCAGCTTGGACACAAGAATATTGGGGGAGACGCTGCTGAAAACATTATTAAAGTCCAGGTAAGCAACATCCACTGCTCTCCCCTCATCCACAAACCTAGAATAGGCATCAGGCATGTCCATCAGGCATGGCTTATCCTTGCTCAATCCATTCCAGTTGTTCCAGATCACCATCATCTTCTCTCAATCATATTCATAGCAGAAGACCCAGTGAGACATAGATCTGGCAGTGTTGACTATAGAGCTGTAATAACCAGCTCTCTGCTCAGGTTCCTAAACTTTCCCATTTCCACTTCCAGAAGGCTAGTTCTCTTTTAGCATTTCAGAGAAATCTGATCCCTGACTCAGGGCTGTGGAGTCTGCTGTGTGGATTGTCTTGGGCCATCTCGGTCACCTAGTCTCCCTCTGCCTCAGTTATTCATCCAGCAGCACTTCAAATCAGCTCATGAAGATGGACTGGTGCATTCAGGGCCCTGATGCTGTGTGTTTGCAGCAGTAGTAGCAATATAAGCAAAACAGAATCTTACTTCTCCCCCTCTTCCCTAACTGTACACGAAGACAACAGAAAATATTTTAGTCCATTTTTAAATCCATCCACTTTCTATTATGGTCCCTATGAACAGATATTAAAATACCTTAAATAACTGGCTCTGCTTACCTTTGAGATTGTGTTTATTTGATATTTACCATTACCCTCAGTATAAACCCTTGCCCAGTCAGCACAGAATATCTGACCTATACAAACCAAAGCAGACGAGCTACCTTCAGGCTTTTGCTCTCCCTTTGTTTTAAATTATTAACTATTCTTCCACAAGCTCTGGATTTTATAAATTAGGTTGGTTTTTTTCCATGGATCAATCTTCAGTTCCTTGCTATATTAACCAAAAAATTAGATGACCGTATCAACTAATGTGTAGAAGAGTGTTAAAGAAGACAGAAAATAGAACACACCTTTATAACAGTACTTACTGTCTCTGTATTTTGGATAATGCTTAAGAATTGCTAATGCATCACATTACTCAGGAAATACAAGCTAAATCAAAGCTTAGAAGTGTAAGTTGGAAAATAAGGACCTGAAAAGTTTGGGAATTCTACCCCAAGCACAGGATGCAGCCAAAAGCCAATACTTAGAACCAGCAGAGGAGGAGAATGGAGATTGCTGTGGTTTAACTGAGGAGAGAGATGTTTGAGACAGGCCAGAAATACACAGTCCATGTTTTACAGAAGCTGCAGTGAACAGGAATGACACTCTTCCAGAGTAGGGGGATTTTAACGTTACTCTTTCAGTCTATGGTAGCATTTTATGTATATGCATAAAAAACTCATACGCACACACACACCGCACATCAGTAGACCGTGCAGACCTTTAAGTAAATGGGTTATAGAAGAGAAACAGAGGCAACAAAAGATCAAATAAGCTGCCTGATTCAGAGTATGTTGTAATACAAAAAGGGAGTATGTTGGTAAACAAACAAAGAACCTATTATGATTGTCCAAACAAGGCATGCACTGAGACTGTAAATATGGCCTTTATTAAACATGGCTGTGTTTGTGCCATTTAATGGAAGAATCGTTTTTCTCCCTTCATTAAAAAAGATATTTAGACACTATCTATAATCTTGGCCTTCAGCTGCAGAAAAGACAAGGAGAGAGAAAAAGCCACCATACATTTCAGAAGCACTGTTAGGGGCCTGGTGAGAGCAGGGTCTTTTTAATAGTTAAAATTGCAACCACACTTCTGTTGCAGCTAACCGGGAAATTTTTTCTTGTATCTACTCAAGTGGCATTAAAATAAGGGGGTTATTTTAAAAGCGCAGCATCAAAGATGTTGGGAAGAAGTTACACTCTTGCTCAGATTATCCCCTACAGCCATTGTGAATTTTAACTTGTGTCACCCAATTAAAGCTCTTCAGTTTTAATATTTTGAAAGCTGGAAGGGGGTGGCAGCCAGGCATAATTTTATCATAATTTAAAAATAAAAAAGTGTAGTGGAAAAATGGTAAAATTATCATGGCTCCTTTGTCTACAGAAGCGCCAAGGGACTGTTTACAAGGACAACTGGACCATCATTTTTAGCACATGAACAACAAACTCTGTACCTCTTCCACAACACAGGGGAGGTGTAGTATGAACTGGCAGATCCTCTGGCTCAGAGAAGCCAGAAGAGCCCAGCTGCTCTGAAAGGCCCAGGAAACAAGGCATTCCTCACCAGAGGCAGCAATGGCAAGAAAGGGAGAGACCAAAGAACGTAACTTAAAGGAAAGCACTGTAAAGGCTAATTTCTGGTAAAAGGTTGATTGCTCCAGATGCATAAAATACTCAGTGAGGAGAGACTTGTCCCTCAGAGGTGTTCAAGAGCACTGAAATTAATCTTGTTCTTCACATCATCCCCTAGAGCATGCTCTCCCTCTGGTGACTGTTGTGAACCATGGAAGATGAGAGTCCATAGTCTAATGCTTGGGTTTGTTGACTGCTCTTACTGGGGGCTGTCCCCAGCACAAGGTAACACAGTCAATCACCCTCAAAAATAGGTGTCAGGAGGTATTTCTGACCTTTCTCTCCCTATCCATCTTTTTTCTCTTTCTACATTGCCAGCCATGCGCAGTCACAACTTAACCTGACAGACCTGGCAGCTGCCGGATGCCCCTATGAACAGATTCAGCTCAGCAGCCCAGCAGGAAAACCCAGATGATGTTTCTGCTGGGTTAGTGGGCTAAACTGGCACGTGGAAAGGTGTTACAAGTTCTGGCACTGCTGGAAAGAAGGTGGTAGCAGCACACAGCTTTGAAGCCAAAGCAAGCGGTGGCAAACAGATCAGTGAAATAGTTGCCACCTTGTCTTTTCTCACAATACACTTGACTTTGGGAGCTTCTTTCCAGGTAGGGAACAATTTAGGTATATATATTTATTTTATGGGCAGCCATGAATGGCCCTCAAAAACAAACACTAAGAGGCTTAGAGCAAACCTTGCCTTGTGTATCAGAGCAGAATTGTAGAGTTACTACTCAGAAGCAAGCAAGATAAATGTAACCCCAATTTTAGGATAGAAATAAGTTACTACCTTGAAGTCCAAAATGCTATTTTCAGACTTCTTTTAAAGAAACAAAACCACAATTGCTGATGTGCAAAAAGCAAGCAAATTTAAATTAAAAAAGCACACTGTTCACCTTTCTTCTTATTGAACTATGACAAAGCCTGTCAGACTGTACTGACAGATAATGAAGAGAGATAAAAACAAACCTTTCCCAAAGATCTCACCTGCCTTTCGTTCTAAGAATATGGCCTAGCAATAGTTTAACACATTCATATGAAAGGAAACAGACAAAAAACATCATGATGATCCCCTCTTAGAGTTTTCCATTCATCATGCTCTATCGCCACCGGACACAGGCACAAAAAATCCAGGCTCTCAGAAAATCCTCTCTCTCCAGAGAGGTATAAACATGGGAGCCACATTGCTTGAGTCAACGTGCAGACAGAATTGGAGAGCAGCTTCCTACAGCACCCCTATTTCAGTTCACCACCAAAGCTGGGAAAACAAGTGCATGGAGAGCAAGTCCCAAGGCGGTAGCTCTGGTGGACACTCACCTGCTGCTATTTCCTACCCTTTAAGCTGTATACAGTACTTACAGAAAGATTACGAGAGAGACAAAATATGATAAGGTCTGCACTGCCTGGATTAGAAAAAAAAAATGATGAGGCAGAGAGGCTGGTGAAATGCTTTACTTTTATTATTATTAATTTTTTTCAGAAGCAAAGCTCATTTACTTGAAGTCTCACACAAAGTCTGCAGACAAGCAAATGATTTGGGACAGGTCTTCCCTTAGACAGGCACGCTTAGCTGTACAGCATCTTTCCTTTGGGCCTGAAAGGAATTGATCCCTGGCAGTTATAATGACAGAAGTGCTGACTACATGGAAACAAGAAATGCTCTCTGATTTCTGAAGTTTTAGATAGGAAATCTTTTCATCTTCACAATCCAATATAATAGTTTTATTTCTTCTTTTTAAAGTAGAGCTGTGACAAGTTTTACTTTTTCAAAGCCAGAAAATACCAACCAAGAATGTCTGTATAAATGGGTGATAAAAGAATAATCCAGTATTTTCAGTGGCAGGAGGAGTTCTTTTGCACCAGGTATTTGGTGGGTAAGATTTATTCTTACCACCACACACAGATACAATTGCAGTACCAGAAACGGCTCAAGGGCAGAGGGAGCAGGGGAATGCAAAGCATCCTGTGGCCTTACTCTTCCCTTCTGGCATAATGTTAAACATTAATTGGAGTTTCTAGAGCTTGAAGTTTCTGCCAAGATCTGACGGGAATTTATAGTCTGAGATCCTATTGGAAAAACCAACAACATAGCGAAGAGGAGAATTATGTCTTGCATGTGTTAGCTGTTAACTTTATTTACACAATGAATTAAACAAAAGGAACAAATAGACATTGAACAGCATAAACGTTTCTTGAAAAAGAATTGGTGTCAATATTATAGCTACTTATTCCATTTTGTTGTGCTACGAATGAGAAGTAGTTCAACCAATTCGTAATGAAACCTAAATCAGACTGAAATGCTGTTTCTCTACAGGAAACAGAACTGGGGAAAAAAACCCAAAACAAAACATAACTGTTTATACAAATAAAATAAAGCAGGCACATCCCTAAAGAGCAGGAGCTTTACATGTAAAACATCTTCCACAGCAGTTCAGAAGTGCACATTAAGTATCATGCTGATTTGCAGAAGTTTACAGGAGAATTGGAACACAATTTACAACACAATAACAAACCTAGAGGCTAAAACACTATTCTACAAATATCTCTTCAAAGGAAGTGCTACTGGTAATGTTACAGCTTAGACAAAGTATCAGAAAGGTGGAGAGAGCTAAGACCTAGGAGAAGAAAGAAGCCAAGCAATTCCCATTCAAGAAACCAACTTACTATCTTAGTTACCCACATTCTCTAGCAGCAAAAATAAATTGTGGAAATTCCTTAACTTCTAGTTAATGTCAATACGACAAGCATACTTCAATAACTTGTTATACAGCTTGTTTTCTAGTGCACATCAGCGGTTGTCATATACGTATTCTCCTTTGTGACACAAATTCTTTTTAAGGTCAACACTGAAACACGCTGAATGCAGGTAATTATATCTATCCTATTGAAATAAAGGATAAATAAAAGAATACATCTAAGATGTGAGACACCATCTCTACATCTTTTTCGGCCAAAACCAAGAGTGGGGGGCATGGAATTGAGATCCATTGATCCAGCAAGCTGTCATAAAAAATTGCTCAGCTTCTTATTCTGGTTATTTAGAAAATTCTAGTAAGTGGGAGCCATTCTGGTTTACAACCCTTACTCCAAGCATGGTGTCATAAAAACCTGAAATATAAACAAGTAAAACACAACAGCAACACATCTAAACTGTCAGTAACCAATAGGTTCAAATAACACTATTATTTAAAATTTCTCCTACTGGTGCCTGTAAGTTGTTCATGAACTCTTCACTCTAAGTTTTCCATCAAATCCCCAGTTCCAAATGCTTGCTGTTTGAGATGTCTGGCAGCTATTAAAAAAATAGACACTTTTGTGAGAACATGTCACTTGTGACAACACTTGATGGAGAAATTGGAAATTATTCTATTTCCACTTTTATTTTGATTAGAACTCTTTGGAATTTTTCTGATGAAAGTGTTTTACTACCACTTGCTAAAGCTGAAGTTAGAAACGGGTTTCACAGGACCGAAGTCCATTTCTTCAGGCAACCTGCACATGAGTCTATGAGTCACTATTGAGCTCAGATACTCTAAGTTGCAGCTCAAGCTCGGACTGTGAAGCATCCATCAAGGCACAAAGACTAATCCAGAGCTCAGGACTGCCTGGACAGCACAATTAAAAGGGCTGGCAGTTCCTGGAGTAAATGTTGCATAGGCAGTCATGGATATAGTGTTTGTTAAAAAAAACCTAACCAGCCTTCTGGAATCTTGGCATAGAACACATGTTTGGGAATTGTATCATTTAAACGGAACTTATGAGAATGATTATCAGAATTGTCAGGAAGAAAGCTGTAACATGGGTTTGGCGCGGTGACTGGGATGCACTCAGACAGAGAGAGTACTTGTCTAGACAGTCCTTTGGTCTGACTCGCTGTGACCCAGTGACCAAGGGTTTATGTCAGCCCTTAAAAACCTTTTTCCCTAATCCTACTCTTCCGTGCCCACCTCTCCTCCCTATACATTAGCTCAGGAGCCAGAGCTCTGTTTCAGGATTTAGGCAAGATGAGTTCAACCTCAGCATCTGCCCGAAGAGATTCAAACTCACATTTCCTGCCTTCCAGGAGACTTCCATAAATGTTTGGGTAGAGATTCTGGGTACTCCCCATGCAGCTGAAATTACACCACTATAGAGATAATCAGTTGGGATCCCACAGGATGCCAGCTACAAGCCAGTGACTAAGGCAATACAGCAGGAAAGAGACATGGCTTCTACTCACTGCTCCAGCCACTGGAGGAAAAATAGCACAATCACGAGTGTTGAAGTGTATCCTATTTCATTTCTGGAAGGAAAGTTTTGGCCCCTATCTTTCAGCCATGAATTACAAGTGGAGGCACAGTTAAGTTAGCTGTCTTAGGGACAGAGCTCAGGATGTTTCCCTGCCTTTAGCATTTCCTGTAGCCTGGCCAGGATGGCTCCGGTCTGTTCAGTGGTACCCAGCTGTGCCCACGTACTACATAGGAGTAAAGGCATCTGGCTCTGGAGCAAAGGCAAATGCCAACCGTCTGCATGATCCCAGGGACATACTACACAAGAAGCCACCAGTTGGATAATCATGTTTCGTGCAAGACATTCCTGTCTCCAGTTCAGCCATTTTCAAGTTTTTACAGCTTTATATAACACCCACCAACACATAAACCCCATGAAGAAGTGGGACATCACAGGATCACTGTTTTACAGACCTTCTGATTTTAGCTGTGGCCCCATGAAGACCAGATACATCCACACCACTGTGGAGGCAATGTGGCTATGGGCCTGCTCTTAGATAGCAGCCTGCAAGGCAATCCTGCTTCAAACCTTCCTGTAAATCCAGTCCTCTACGTTTCAGGTAGCACAAGCTGCTACTAGAGAAAAAGAGGAGGAAGCTGTGTATTTCTCAGCTCTAGGACTTTAAAGTCAGAGCTGCAGGATGCAGTAAGGGAAGATCAGTCCTGCTGCTTCTGATCAAAGGGGCATTTAATCTTTTTTCCAGATGACCGCATGCTCTCCCTTCTCTCCCCCTCCCTTTGACTAACCTTATTCCCAAACCCAAAAGAGAATGAAATAGAAATATTTATGTATTTACACTGAGCATGCTCACATGGCTACCTCCCTCAAACATTTAAGGGAACATAAAAAAAAAATCCTGTCTTTTAGGAATATTCACAGCAAGGAAAAAAAAATAACCCAACAAAAAACAAACGGCAGTTATAAACTTACGGTGAATCCCCTATCACACTAATTGTCTATTCACCCAGCAGTCCACAGGAGTTAGCATACTCAAACTCACATATTATCACACTTAAATCATAGCAGTTAAATAAACACTAGTTCAGGCAGATCTTCATTTCCTCTACTTTACATACATCAATAAACATGTTCAGATTGTGATGGGTTTCCCATGTAACAAAAGATGGGCTAAAATGACATTCGCTGCCTTCTCAGTTTGCATTTCCTATAGTATTCTGCAGTCTTCCTTGAGATAGCAAGAAATCGCTAGTCTCATTAAAATGAAGACAAATTTATTATTAGTTCTAACAGACATTTTATTCATGTGCAAATGACAGGATAATAGAACTGTTGTTTGACAGCTTGCTGAGAAAATTGTAGCTTTCATCATCTTAGATGATAAATTTTTCCTAAAATAAAATGAACACCCATGGAAGAAGTTGGAATTAGGGTTTTAGACAGAGGAAAAAAAATATTACAACTATTCCACTTAACTGAATCAGTTTCTGTGATCTCACAAGAGGCAAAAATACTTTGGTTCAGAACAAGCCAAATTCAGACATCACTTGGCAAGCTAAATATTAGAAGTGGGCAAAAAAATTGGAGAATTTAAAAGGACAAGTAGTAAATTCACTTTCAGATTCTTAAAGCTTATTAGTTTACTGAAAACAAGGAATTTTATACTTTTTTGTTGTCCTCATGTTTCAGGAGTCTCAACACAAATGTGATTGGGTTTTTTTTTTTTTGGCAGCTTGATTGAAAATAGGCTGCTAAGCAACACCTAGTATTTGTTACAGGATTTTGAGTCTTGGATCTGAGGAGGAATACTTTTCTTTTTAAAAAAAAAAAAGTTATATAGGTGATTTTAAACATTTTTAATAGAGAGGACAAGGAAATGCCAAGACCTCCCAGAGGATTTGAAAAATAAAGTGCTAACCAACATGGGAAGTACAAGCTTCTCTTTGTGGAAAGAACATTATTGGAAAGTTCTCTTTTCACATGTCAGTCTTGGCATGGAGAATAGAAAACTTAAGCATTTTTACAGCTGCCAAAAATGAATTTGAGGCTGAAGTGTTTTGTTCACAGTAAAACAAACAAACAAACAAAAAGATTAGTTTGACTTAAGTAAATCATTACATTCCAAAACAAATTGTTATTTTGCATTTAAATTGAATAGGCTATGAAAAAGAATAGCTTCTGCAAGTACTCTACATCAACATCAATTCAACCTACTCAACTTTTCAATTTGCAAAGGTGAGGAAACTAAAAGAGTTTCCCAAAACTAGCTCAGGATCCTTAAAAAAAAAAACAAACCAAACTAAAACACACCAAGACTTTACCCTGTTTTAGGAGCTTCTAAGTTGTTGTCAGCAAAATGACAACCTTTTCTTTCCCCAGGCTTTATCCCCAAATGCTACTCTATGGGAAAATGGGAAGTTAAGAAATTTCCCAAACTTGTCAGAAATTTAGAAATTCTCTGAGACTCATTAAGACACTTCTGTAATCAGCAAACAACAAAGCCAAAGAAGAACATCAAGCATTATTTCACGGTTATTGTATTTTATTTTAGAATATTTATTTTAGTTCATATTAATTAAGCAACAAGTATTGATGTGCAAGACTCTCATATCTTAAAACTTCAGGCCAAGTCTAGGACCCCCAAGCTCATGAATGGCTAGCTTTCCCCCCTTTTTTTGTCTTCCTCAGTTCTCTTGGTGATTACATTTTTGTCTTGGACCCTGTTCTGGACTTATAACTACTCTGCTCCAGAAACCAAGCAGAGCAGGACCTAGGGCATAATAAGGGTGTTGTTTATCAGGCAGACTCAGTATACCTGCACAAAGATAATCAGACCCTTCAGAAAATACAGTCACTGCTGCTTTCATTTTAAAACACAAATAGGAGGCACCTGCTGCTATTTTTAGTAGTCTGGTAGAGAGTCTAAATGGCATTTAGACCTGCTCCATCTAAATGAGATTAAGTTTCCATTATTATATTCTCCCCAGTTGACACCTGGACAGGACTCAGATTCTACCAAAAGGCAGAGGTTAGCTGAAACAATGCCTCTGACATTTTGTATCTGTTGCTGAATTTCAAAGTTTCATTCCACATCAGAATTGTAAAGAAGCTTAAATTTGGGGTTTCCCACAGAACAAATTCCCAGAGAGCTGACGGAGAAATGATACAGACCTTTCCTAGTCAGTGACTTTGCATATACTTTCAATGCTTTTCTACACCAGGGAAGCAGTTAATAATCCAGGGAAGGGGGGTGGGGGGGAGACAAAACAGACTTTAAGAAAAATATGATACTGATCAAGTGAGTGAATTCACAGCGGATGAACTGATGGGACAATTCTAACAAAAAGCAAAGAATATCCTCCCCCCAGTATGCTCCTCACTCCCCCAAACACTGGAATTACCCTTCCTATTTGGGAGTACAAACACTTCATCTGTCACATCTAATTTTGTCTTTTCTACTATTGGCTTTACTAACCAAGAATGTTACCCATTTCGAACAGTGGATATTTATTCAACCTGTTAGTTATTTCTGACTTGCAGATGGTCTGTTATAGAGGCCAATTTCAATATCTGCTAATGTTTAAAATTCAGTGCTATAATGGACTTTGCTTGGTAGGCCAAGGGACTCAGTGAAATACTGCATATATTTATTTGTTTACTTGAAATATGAAAAAACCCACCCAGTTGTCTTCCAAAATCTGTGCTTAGACTGAGACATTTCAGATTTGAAGACATCTCAGTCATTCTCAAATCTCATTCCAAGATGTGAGAGAGTGTGCTTCTTTCTCTTGCCTTAGAATTGACAATCCAATTAAAGCCAGTCCTAAAAATAGCATTGTTGCAGCTACAGATTTAACTATGGCTAACTGGTCTTAGCACAATAAACAGCCTGAAGGTACAAGATCAGTACTCTCCTCCTCCTAGAGTAGGCAGGAGCTTTTGCCTTGAACTGACTTGAGGTGAGCCAGGTGACAACATGGCATTGCGATCAGCATCACAACAATGCTTTGAAACTCTGCTGGATTCTATACAGAAGAATAGAGAAACACAGTCTCCATCCATCAACTTTGGAGGGTAAACAAACAGATCTAAACACAAGCAGTAGCTGAAGGCTGTGACTGTCCTTGGCTATAGTCTTCACACATTAACTGGGATTCAGCTTAGGTAAGAGATACTCATGTTCAGAAGCAACTTCTCCAGGTGTCATGGCACATCACTCTTGAAGGTGCCACTGTCCTAGTTACATGCTGTGGTAAACCAGATTGCAGTTTTAAAAGAAGACTGGAAGCACAAGCATCCAAATGGAGTCGTGCTTGAAAATGCAACACACATTTTCATTCACCAAGTCAAATGACAAAAGATTCTCAACAATAAATGTTATTACAAGTAGGCCACTGTTCAAAAAGCCGTTTCAAATCAACAAGACATGAATCCAAAGCTATTTAACCTCAGAATCTCATAAACAAGTTTTTTCAACTACAATTTATTTTCTTCAAACAAAAATTCTGCAAGAGTTTAAGAGAGACATGTACAGACAACGTTGAAATAAAGGTTGCAAACTCTTTCATTTAGCAATACATAGAAGTATTAGATGAATCCAGATTTCATGCTAATTTGAGTTATTTTTTACTCAAAAATAATTTGTTTCCCTCAGAATCTATCAGTAAGAACAGTATTCAAAGGCAAGAGAAGAAAACCAATTCGTATAGTAGCTGTGGCCACTTCCAGGAGGAGGGGAGGGAGGTGGAAAAATTCCCCAGACTCATAAGTCTGAAACAGCACTTTTATAATGGAATCTAGTTTCAAAGTAAGATATGGCTGTCTAAGACTTCAAAATGAATTAGTTCACATGATGAGTAGCTCAATTTCAGAAAGCAGAGAAGTAAAGCAGAAAAAGGTATTACAGTGTTCAAACAACAAGAAAAAGTGCCCTGTGTCCATACTGGAATATTTACTGGGATATAACAAATACCAGAAGTTGAAGTACATTATCCTTCACTCTGGTAGTACTTCGGAAGCATCATCACCTCAAAATCATGGCTGATTCATCACAGCTCTCCAACAACCTCTCTCTTGCCCAACTCCTTCCATATATGCAGTTATGCCCCATGGAGGCAATTATTTGAGTGGCCAGTTTCTGCCAGTTTAATTCTCTACCTTCTAGTGCAAAAAGCACCCTACATCGTTCCCTGTGCTTTCTTAGTATCCACAAAGGCTATCCTTGGATATTTAAACAGAAATGCCACCACTATTAGACATTTGAAGACACAGCACTGACATAACTGCTGGATAAAATCTGGACAAATCAATAGCAGCCCTGGGAGGAAGGTACTTGATTTCGTACAGTTCCTCAGTATAGGGCAGATTGCATCTCTTGTGGTTGAAGTCTTTGTCTCTCCCTCTTTCCCCTAGGAGAATGAGATATTGTTTTTGTGTTCATATTCTCAAAAATAGGATCTGAACTATCATGCTGAATTCACCAGGGGCTGACATTTCAGAGTCTTCTGGTAGGGTCCATTAATTTGATAGCAGACTTGCCTCTTAGGAGAGACAATAAATACCAATATTCACTTAGACAGAAAATAAACTTACACTCACAATGTAATTCACCAGCCTTTAAGTTAGCTGATACATGAGATTATGTAAAATATTTTAGGTATTTTCTGTATCATGAAACATACTGCAATATGGTTGAATTCTACAACTTGCATGTGATTTGTTACAACTGAATGCAATGCGACTATCAAACATAATTCAGTGAAAACCATTGAGATGGGTTATTCTAAAAGAATGCTATAGGCATCCAGTATTATTTCATTTAGGTAAAGACAGATCATTTCTTCATATACTTGCAGTATACTTGCAGAACACTGGTGTTCAGTTATGTTCCTCAGCTAGAAAACATTTCACATAGATCAAGCAAATTACTTGTTACAAATAAGTATATTCCAGTTAAATAGGTTAGAAGGTAACTCAAAAAAACCCCTGAACATTCCTGATGCTTTCTCCTAACAGACCAGTTACTCTGCTGTCTCTTTTACGTATCTGTGAGTGGTTGCATTTTGGTATAGGTAAGTTCCTCTGTCACTCAGTGTCAATATGCCACTTCCCTCATGTATGAGTAGCAGCAGAAAACCAACCAAGTCTGAAGTTTTCTTGCCGAGTCCCACATATGTCAAAAGCTGTTTGGCAAGAGTTACCAGTTCCGTTCACCTAATGAAGCATCATCATTCTCTCAATTTTCCAGCATACGTCTACATAATCCAGATAAGAGTCTGAATATCACTTGAATGCATAAATGTATCAATATAAGCTCCCAGTTGATATTTGCTAATGAGGGTAAGAATTGTGCCTTTTTATATGAAAACATAATAAAAGACAACTCAGTAGAAATTCTTCTGAACTACCCTTTCAAGGTTGAATGATCCAGACTATAGGAGATCCCCGAGGTACATGGCCCCCAAGCAGAAGAAACTTCTGCAGCCTCCTGCTACACTGCAGGTCTATCAGATCAGATCAGAGTAAGAGGGAGAACTACTGCATCAATGTTTTCAGGGCTTCCTTGTCTTGTCCTACAAAAGTTAAGGCTGATCCACCACATGAAAAAGCTCTGTTTCAGGCAACCCTTTATGTAAAATTAAATTGGCTGAATTAAATGTTTAGAAGCAGGTGTCCTCGAAAGTGGAAAGTATTCATGCCATCTAACTCGCTGCAGGAGTTTTACCACTTTAGAAAGAGCATGTCTCTGGTCTTCTGGAGAAGTTTCCTCCTTACCTTCAACTCTGGAAGACTGACAGTGGCGTGTCATGGCATGGCCACCAGTGCTTGTGTTAAATATCCTACACTGAGTATCTCTTTCCTTGTTCTGGGTGCAGTGGATTCAGAGATTATCCCTAGAAGTCTAAGATTATGGAGGACATTATTCACGTCTAAAGGCAGTTTCCACACATACAAAGTTAATTCTGGACAGAACTATTAAAGAAAATTGGGGAGGAGAAAGAAGGGTGACTGGTTAGAAAATTAAGTCCCGTTATAGATCAGGAACTGGTTAAAAGCCAGAAAAAAGAAAACAATTTTGTCATGGGAAAATACTGCCAGTAAACATCGCTGTGAATAGACATTCAGATCAACATTGGTCTTGTTCAGTTCTGTAGAGTAAACAGAGGAGACACACGAGGCAGGGGAAAAAAAATACCATACTGATGACAGAGGTCACAGTAGGGTTATGAAAAAAGCCAAATAAACTGGGCAGTGAAAATTTAATACAGGGGAACAAAGAGTGTTAATGAGAAAAAACAACCTACATACAGACAATTACTGATCAACATTTCACTGAAAAGACTTGCATGCTATGCAGCTCACTAAGGGTGTCTGTTTAGTGCATAGCAGTCAAAAATAGGCTTCATTAAGAAGGGAAAAGAGAATTGAAAATGCAATGTCATTTACATAAAATCATGATACTGAACACTACTTGAATATTATATTCAGTTCATTACTTCAAGTCCAAGAAAATTAATAAAATAAGGTCTAGGAAAGGGAGGTCTTGGCACTGTTGGCTGGCAGGTCCAGAATTCCTGTGTTTGAATACTGTAGTCCACAGGAAGCCTATAATAATACATATTACGTTTTCAGATAAAAACATTCATTAGCTTTCTTCACTTTTTTCTTCTCTCCTATTTACATGTTAGGATCTTGT
>NW_008825167.1:8241644-8250370 GCF_000699105.1 Pygoscelis adeliae
CCACAAATGATGGAACCACTTTCAGAGCCACAAGGTAAAACCAGGAAAGACAAGGTCTCTGTCTGAACTGGACAAATACTTCAGTATGTTTATTCATAAAAGAGCAAACTAAATTTACTTTGGGTATATTTGCAGCTGTCCTGGTTTCAGCAGGGATAGAGTTAATTTCCTTCCTAGTAGCTGGTACAGTGCTGCGTTTTGGATTTAGGATGGGAACAAAATTGATAAGGCACCGATGTTTTAGTTGTTCCTAGGTAATGCTTACACTGGCCAAGGACTTTCTAGTTTTCCATGCTCTACCGACTGAGAAGGCTGCAAGTGCACAAGAAGCTGGGAGGGGGCACAGCCAAACTGGCCAAAGAAACATTCCATACCATGGGACGTCATGCTCAGTACATAAACTGGGGGAAGCTGGCCGGGGGGGCCGCTGCTCGGGGACTGGCTGGGCATCGGTCGGCGGGTGGTGAGCAATTGTACTGTGCATCACTTGCTTTGTGTATTATTATTATATTATTATTATTATCATTTTATTTCAATTATTAAACTGTTTTTATCTCAACCCACGAGTTTTTCTCACTTGTGCTCTTCCAATTCTCTCCCCCATCCCACCGGGGGGCGGGGGGAGTGAGCGAGCGGCTGCGTGGTGCTTAGTTGCCAACTGAGGTTAAACCACGACAGCAGCCATTTTCATTGCATGATCAGGCACATCAATTTATGGGTACGAATGTTTATAGAAGGAATTATTTCAAAGAAGTTAAGCACTTGAAAGGAAAAAAACCATAAAATTTTGAATTCAGAAACATAAACAAACACACTCTGAGAATTTTGCCCATTTAAAAAAGGCATTGGCTTAATACAAAAATAAGTAACCCTAAATGAAAATTCCTTTATCCACTATCTGGACAACAGGTGAATACTTTAGTTCTGAGATTCTTCGCTATACAATTTTTTCCATAAGTTACTTTCCATATTTCCTGGGCGGGAGATGGAATCACTCCAAGAAACTTACTTTACTCAGTCAGCTGTCATCTCTGGGGAGGGGGGGGAAAAAAAAAAGGAAAATAAAAAAACAACGCAGCCAAAAACTACAAAAAACCCATCCCTTGTATTATACTCAAGTTTGCTCAAAACACACCTTGTGGCTACGTGTTCTTACCTCAGTAGGATGATGGAATCTCCTGAATAGCGCAGTAGTGCTTAGTATGTCAGAATCATAGAATGGTTTGGGTTGGAAGGGACCTCTAAAGGTCATCTAGTCCAACCCCCTGCAATGAGCAGGGACATCTTCAACTAGATCACATTGCTCAGAGCCCCGTCCAGGCTGACCTCTAATGTTTCCAGGGATGAGGCATCTACAGCCTCTCTGGGAAACCTGTTCCAGTGTTCCACCACCCTCCATTGTAAAAAATTTCTTCCTTATAGCCAGTCTGAATCTACCTTCCTTTAGTTTAAAATCATTACTCCTTGTCCTATCGCTATAGGCCCTACTAAAAAGTCTGTCCCCGTCTTCCTTGTAAGTCCCCTTTAAGTATTGAAAGGCCACAATAAGGTCTCCCTGAAGCCTTCTCTTCTCCAGGCTAAACAACCCCAACTCTCTCAGCCTGTCCTCCTTGGAGAGGTGTTCCATCCCCCTGATCATTTTTGTGGCCCTCCTCTGGACTTGCTCCAACAGGTCCATGTCTTTCCTATACTGAGAACACCACACACTTGCATTCATTTCTGTCTTCAAACACACCATCTTCATCTCTACTGGACACCCCAGACAGAGCAGGCTACGAGAGCCTGCAGAAAAAACCCTCCATTTGATGTTGTTCAACTCAGGGGAAAGATATTTGATTACTCATTGTGCTGAGAATAGGAGGGGAAGAACAAGTCTGTAAATGCGTATTCACTTGGCAAATGACAGCTTGGTCTCAACAGTTATCATTCTGGGAGACGAGCAGCACAGGTTCTTGCATCCTTCAACAGGGCATGGAATGAAGTCCATGGCCAGCGACCAAATCTTACAATGACAAGCCAAATAAGACTTGCTTCCCTCTTATTTCCTCTGTCTTCTATTTAGTATCATTAACCTTTCATAAAACTGTTCTGTCTCAATTCTAAAAAGGTTTTGTTTAACCCTAAAGATAAATTTCATACTTAGAAAAGGGAGGAAAAAAATCCCTAGATCAGTATTACTTGTTTTCTTCTTGTCCTCTGATTAATGGCTAAGCAGAGCTCTTTCCACAGCCCTTCTAATCACCAACTTCTTTGTAACTCCCATTGCTGGCTTCAAACGATCCTCATTAACTCCTATTTAATTTCTGAGAGCATAATCAGATCCACTTTTTCCTGGGTGAGATGAGGGGGTCATGACAGAAGAACCAGTTGTCATTCAACTGCTACCTCCTCTCAAAAGTGCAGACAAAGAGTAGGTGGGCTGTGTCAGGGGATTGACACAAGCCAGCATTGCTCCATGAACTGAACCTGGACACAGGTCTGGTGAAGCCTCAAGTAAGGGGAAACAGGGACTGAACCATGACACAGGCATGTCTGAGCAATGTAGTAATACCCAAGCTTGTTAAACTTTTGGTATGGGAAACAGTCTAGCTACGGTCCCTATTTTCTAGCCAAAACTATTAGGAGAGTTTAAGAGAACATATGGATACTCCAGAGACCAAGAACAGCTGGCTCTGCTCTAAAAGGAAAGCTAAGCAAAAGTGTTGGCAGATTTAAAGCAGCTTCCAGCTCACAAGGAAGAGAGCATACACTAGATTCTTGTCTCAGACAGTGACTCAAGGAGGTCAATCACAGTGTAACTCTCTAGATGAAAAAAGCTCTTCCTAAAGAGAAAGAAGTGCACTGCTACTTGACTAGCAGGAGAGCAGAGTCTTTTTTTGCTTATTGCTGGTATGTAGACAGACTTGCACTGTTACTGTGTTTAAAAACGAGAGACAGACCATGAAATTTTTCACTAATGTAACTGTGCCACTCACTGTCTAGGGTCAGTGGGAAAACCTCATCCGCCTACAGTGAGAAGCAAAGTTAGGCCACGAAAAGCACCAAGTTAGCATGGCCACCTGCTTCCATGTTACCTTGAACAGCTTTGCATAAAATTGCATTGGGCACAGCTACCTCTGAGTTGGTCTTATCCCTAAGAGGCCTAAATTCTTCCTTTTCATTACATTACAAAATGTAATAATAAAAATGTAAATAACTAAAATGTAATAACAATTAAAAAAATTGAAGACATTATATATTCTAACTCAATGACACTGTGGTAGCACCACAAGTGATGTAAGTGTTTTCAAAGCCTAAAGGAAAAGCATACACAGGATTTGCTAGCAGAAGGATGCTTTTGAACACACTAGCACTCCAGTTAGCATCTGTCTCCAGTGACAGCATCCCTCACCTTTCAGGCTGAACCTTGAGCTGCAAGCACAGAAACCTAAGACAAGTTTTGAGGCTCCCTCGTGACAAAGAGCCAACTCTAATTTTCTAATAGTTAATACCTCACCCATTAATCCATTGGGATTAGGTTAAAAGAAACTCCAAAATATGGTTGCCGCTAAAGGTTTGCTAGTCTGGAATGGGTGGAACAAGTGCATTGGTCTAAACACATGCTAGATACATGAAGTCCTCAGCTCTCCTCCATCATCTACAATTTTATAATCCATTCCTGTGATGCTGAACTAATCTTAAAATACTCTTAAAATAAAAGTAACAATATGAGCGCAGGCCTAATCAGTAGGATTTTAGTTGATTTTGAACTATTCGATGAAATACCTTTAGGAAAAGCTTACTGTGATTAACTTTCCTCTGTTCCTTTATGAGGTGGGGGGATACAAATGTAAGGCAAACCTAAGGTATGAAAACACTGCTGTTCTGTTAAACACAGTTGTTTTCTCAAAAGAAAAGCTTCAAGACAGAGGAGATCACTTATTAAGGACAGCAGGAGAGCCAGATGTTTATGCTAACTGTGCACAGGTTTTCAATGGATTTATACTAAATAAGAGAAATCTGAAGTGCCATGCTGTAAGCAAAATTTCAGTTAGAAGAGCAGCTCAGTCTCTCCTAGAGATGACAATGTTTGTTTACAGCAAGAGTTAAAGTGTCCTCTTTTCTACTATCACTGCTACAAAAATAAAAAAGTTTGACAAAAGGAGAAGGAAATTGAGCTTTCCTGCCTAGTAAAAAGATATTTAGTTCTACGGATGAGCTACAAGCATCCATAAAATACTAAGTGTCTGAGATACACGTTGGGATTTCAAAGATTGAAACAAAACAAAAAAACAACAAAAAAAACAAAGAACAAAGAATCAAGTCTCAGAGCTGGATAGTGATGTTTAGATTAATCAATTGCAATATTAAATAGAGAATGTATAGGGAATATCCTTTAAAGCACCTTTAAAGTTTTTCCAGCCTTTCATCCATCTGAACTCCTCCCATGTCAAAAAGCATGACTCTAACCACACAATTCCTGACATGTGCAGTGTGTGTTAGACTGAACTCACACAAGTACAAGCCATGCTCTTTAAAGGCAGAGCAGATAACTCTGCAGAACCAAAACACTAAAACTTCTCATAAGAACAAAGCTATGGCACAGAAGAGCCTTAAGCAGTCTCCCTCCTATATTCTGAACTTCTACACACACTAATAATAGAGTCTAAGAGCAACTTCAGAGCTCCAGAAAACAGCATAGGCCAAGGTCTCTTCTTACTTTCATCACAAGAAATACATGCAAGCCCATGTACTTCCACCCAGTGGAAGGTCAGGTCAGTGTAGCTTTTCAGGATAAACATCACCTAACTTACTCAGTCAACGCAATAAACAAAGAAGGGTCATGTTTCAGTAAAAAGTCTCACTGGTTACACCACAACACACACTTCAACAGACTTCAGAGGTTGTTTGTTTTTTAAATAAAAACATGCATGTACTGAGGCTGCAAAGTTGAGACTTTTCAAGAGGGTTTTAATGTAAACTTAGCTCTGCAAATCTGTATATTAATCTGCTCATATAGACAGCAGAAATTGGTCAAAGCACATAAACTAGGGAGAATGTAATGCAAAATGTAGGGCATGATGTAGGATGCCAATCTCTTCTTTCAACAAGAATTTAGTCATGCTGTGATCTGGAGGACCAGACCACAGACCTAACAAATAGGCAGTAACAGTGTTATCTTCTGTAAAGGCAAACCACAGCAGCAGAAGTGACATCATACCACCAACTAACATGCAAGTTTGTGCTTCTGACATTTAAAACTGATAGGCACCCTGCCAGGACATCACAGGTTGGAAGCCCCTGCACTTTGCAGGTCCTTACTGTAACAGAGACACAGGAATTCTGGTTAAATGCTCTCATAAGCATAAGGTTTTCCCTTGAGCATGCTCTCATTTAGCGCTCTCTCTCTCCTAAAGCCCCTTTCTCCCTTTTTTGCCCCTTTTTAAATTCCACGTCCCCTTTCCTGCAAAATTCAGCCTAGGGTGTTTCCATTTCTTCTCCCCAGAAAGGAGTGGACAGGGAGGGAAAACAGTAGTCCTTATGCAGGTGACAGGCTTTTTGAAATGTAGCAGTCTGTTCCTGAACACTTTGGTTGACTACTCTGTTCCTAATAAACTCTGACCTCTGAAGGTCATTAGCTGCTTATTCTAACTGAGACAAGTTTTAATAAGCTCTAGCTCTGCTCTAGGTAAAAGTTAATGAATCCTCTACACCCAGTCCTCTCTTCTGGTGACAAGTGATGGCATTAACAGAGATTAATAATTATATACCCACTTGTACCCCACAGTCTCAGCCTAGACTATGTAGTTAGGCCAGCCCATGACAGCTGCATCAAAATGAAGATATATGCTCAGCTGAAAGCAATGGATATAAATGCTTCTGCTCTCTAGTGACCTACATACAAACTGTTCTCCCTTCCCCCAAGCAGGGCAGGGCAGGGCAGGGCAGTTGGTGGCATGAAGCCTGGTAACTTGGCCATGCTTCAGCAGACTTCTATCAGGAAAAAAAGAGGTTCCTCATTGCAATGTCCCCAAAGCTTAAAGTTCCTGCACCAAATCATGGCAGGACTATATCATCCCAACAAAACAGCATCAATATTTACTGTGGACCATATGAGCAATGGGGAGCATTCCACCACACCAGCCAAGTACTGCAGACTTAGGTAAAGGCTGACTGACCCTTTTTTTTGGGGGTGGGCTGACTGTAACCCCACTATCACACTAGTGTGGGGAGAAAAAAAAAAGTCCTAACTCAGCGCATAGTCTAGATACTGTTGTACATAATCTGCATGCCACTCGAGCACATGATGGACACATCGTGCATAGTATATGTTATCTGCTCCTCTAAAATTCATGGTGATACCCAACAGGCTTGAAAGACGTGACCAGGCCTGTACTTTCAGCAAGGGAAAGACATGGAAGTATCTCCGAAGCATTCACCACCTTGTAAGAATCCAAACCAGTAAAGAAGAGGTTCTCATCTCCCTCTGTAGCCTTGCATCTGAACTATCACTGGTCAGTGAACAGCCAAGACTTACAGCAGCTGGATTGTGATGGGAGTCTGAGCAGCTGACATTCAAATAATTTGCTTGAAAGAGGGTTGTATCACCAGTTTATCCCCTTTTTTCCTGCAGGTATCAGCTGCTCTGAGGCCTGAGAGCTGGGTTACACTGTACAGATGCCCCTTATCTTGTTCCTAACATATGCTGTGCAGCTATATACAAATAGTCAGATAGTGTACACTATTTCAGTCAGACCTTGAACCATTTTGATAGCACACAAGGTGGCAAATAGCACGAGGCAGGCCGGAATGCCAGAATTTCCAATACTTCCTCCTCTTGCTGAAAGTACAGGCATGGCCCCAAACTCAGGATTCTCCCATTTCATTTTCTTCTATTTGGCTGAAGGTCTTACTTTCCTTACCCAAACTAAAATTCAACACGGAAGATTCCTGATATCAAGACAAGCATTTTTGCTTAACTTGTTAGGAATTTGTCCCTTATGTAAGCTAGCAATATTGTAATCAAAATTGTTAGACAACTAGTTCTGCATAAAACAGACAAAACACTGGACTAAGCCTCACCCCTTCTGTGAGCTCTCCAAAGCAGAGGTGCCACAGACTCTTCCAGCAATCCATGACAGTGTTTCACACATTCTTTCCAGTTAGCTCAGGAAAGAAAGGAAACGAAAATACACAGTGACCTTCCTTCCTATGATTTGAACCCATTAACAAAAGTTATCATCCTGTGCATGACAGGCTTGATGAACAGATTCACAACAGCTTTTATTTGTCAGAAGACCTGTTGCATTCAGCCTTCCCTAATTGAAGAGCAGCAGTTCTAAACCAGATTATCACTCCACACTTCCTCCTTTGGAAAATCTCCAGGTAGTCCATAATTTCTCTGAAGTGTACTGCCCAAAACCAGGATGTATCACTACAACTAAGGCCTTGATAACGTTGAGCAGAATGGGAGTACATTCTGTATTTTGCAGGTAATACAAATGTTTATTGATACAATATTTGCTACCTTCCCATGCCAAAAAAAAATGCAGCATGATGCTTCTGATTCATATCGCATCTCAAATCCCATGATTCCCCATCTCCTTTTTCCCTGAAGCTTTCGGAACCACCCATCACGTTTGCTCCATTGATCATCCCAACTGAATTTAACGCTTACACTTCCCCCTCTAAATTGCAAGGTCCTGCACCTGGGTCAGGGCAAACCCCAGTATCAATCCAGGCTGGGGGATGAAGGGATTGAGAGCAGCCCTGCTGAGAAGGACTCGGGGGGACTGGTGGGTGGAAAGCTCGACATGAGCCAGCAATGTGTGTTCGCAGCCCAGAAGGCCAATCGTATCCTGGGCTGCATCAAAAGAAGTGTGGCCAGCAGGTCGAGGGAGGGGATTCTGCCCCTCTGCTCTGCTCTGGTGAGACCCCACCTGGAGTACTGTGTCCAGCTCTGGAGTCCTCAGTACAGAAAAGACATGGACTTGTTGGAGCAGTTCCAGAGGAGGGACACAAAAATGATCAGAGGGATGGAAGACCTCTCCTATGAAGACAGGCTGAGAGAGTTGGGGTTGTTTAGCCTGGCGAAAAGGCTTCGGGGAGACCTTATTGTGGCCTTTCAATACTTAAAGGGGACTTACAAGGAAGGTGGGGCCCTACTAAGCTTTTAGTTTAGTAGGGCCTATAGCAGTAGGACAAGGGGTAATGATTTTAAACTAAAGGAAGGTAGATTCAGACTGGCTATAAGGAAGAAATTTTTTGCACTAAGGGTGGTGGAACGCTGGAACAGGTTTCCCAGAGAGGTTGTAGATGCCCCATCCCTGGAAACATTTGAGGTCAGGCTGGACGGGGCTCTGAGCAATGTGATCTAGTTGAAGATGTCCCTGCTCATTGCAGGGGGGTTGGACTAGATGACCTTTAGAGGTCCCTTCCAACCCAAACCATTCCATGATTCGTTGACTCTAAATTCTATCCTTATTTCTGATTATATCCCGAGATCATCAAGACAGAAGGACTAGCTTAGCAATAGAATCATAGAATCGTTTAGGTTGGAAAAGACCTTTGAGATCATTGAGTCCAACCATTAACTTAGCACTGCCAAGTCGACCACTAAACCATGTCCCTGAGCACCACGTCTACACATCTTTTAAATACCTCCAGGGAAGGTGACTCAACCACTCTTTTCAGTAAAGAAATTTTTCCTCACATCCAATCTAGACCTCCCCTGGCGGAACTTGAGG
>NW_008825167.1:8250759-8254794 GCF_000699105.1 Pygoscelis adeliae
CCTACTCCTGCTGGCCACACTATTTCTGATACAGGCCAGGATGCCATTGGCCTTCTTGGCCGCCTGGGCACACTGCTGGCTCATGTTCAGCCGGCTGTCAACCAGCACCCCCAGGTCCTTTTCTGCTGGGCAGCTTTCCAGCCACTCTTCCCCAAGCCTGTAGCGTTGCATGGGGTTGTTGTGACCCAAGTGCAGGACCCAACACTTGGCCTCGTTGAATCTCATGCAATTGGCCTCAGCCCATTGATCCAGCCTGTCCAGATCCCTCTGTAGAGCCTTCCTACCCTCAAGCAGATCAACACTCCCACCCAAAAAATAAAACCAGTCTGCTTGCTTCTAGCTTGCTATTAAATTGTAGATAATAGTTTAATTCACTATTCCAGTCAAAAGACCCTGTGAAACTTCATTTGATGTCTTTGTTGAGTAAGATATCAGATTAATTTTCTGGGCATGATTATCTAACTGGTTTGGCTTTTCACCATGTAATTTAATTTACATGCATAGTTGCAAAAGTGTGATGCAAGGGAGTAGCAAAAGCTCTACTAATCTCTAATGACATCTAATGCATCTCCCTTATCCACTGGCAAATTACTCTGTCACAGAAGGGAACTGGGTTGAACAATGTTGGCGGCTACTCATCTCTTTGATGATTTTCCAGGAGTTTACAGCTGGTTTGATTTTTCTCCATTCCAGAATTTTTCTCTTAATTGAAGTTAAGCTGACAAGTCAATTTCACAAATTCCCTTTCCTTATAACCTGCTCTTTTCTTATTCTTTCACACTCCACCAGTTTTGTATACTTTCTCAAAGACATGCAGTTACAGCTCTGAGAATGGTAACTTAGAGATCCAGCTGAAGAAGAGATAAAGCTCAGTAAGGCCAGACAAATTTATCTATATTGACAAAGAGGGGTCAAGGACCCTTGGGCTCCAAGGCCAAATAGCACAGACTGATTCATATCCACATAGCTAAAAGTCACCCCCAGAATACAGTCATTACATCCAAGTTGCAAATTATTGGTAGCCAGCCCTGGCTCAGAGCAACTCCGACATGCTTTGGCTCTTATGAATCCTCACAGCTCCATAGGTGGTCACACTCACTTCGCTCCATTAATGAAGCAGGCAGCAGGGTATGAAACCTTTCAGTACACCTTGTTCTATGCTTGCAGGCTAGAAATGTGCACTAGGCACTGGGTGTGACAACATCCTACCGTCTGCCATGGATATTCTGCCTATTCCTGCATTTTCTCATCATGCTTGTCAGACATCTTTAGGTGCCTTGTATGGCCCATCTGTAGTCCCACCTCCTTCTTCAGGCTGGAGCCAGGCAAGCTGCCCTCAGTTAGGGGCTCCATAGCAGATTAATTTCATTCACACCTCGAGTTCCCATGGGACTTTCTAGTTTGGGGCAATAGCAGTGCTCCTAAGCCTTTGGGATCTATAAGACAGGAAAAAAAATAGAGGTAGTTGCTGGGAACACTGGCTGTATGCTGTAAAACAAAGTGTTGCTTTCCCTTTCTGACCATAGGTCATAGGTCCAGTCTGCAGCAACCCCTGTCTCAGTGGAGCATGTGTCCAGCTGGTTGACCACAAGGTGGTGAACACTGAGGGACAGCCCAGAATTTCATACCATCAACAGTGCTCAGAGTGTCACTGCCTGCTGCACAACCCAAATGGCTCATCGGCACCCTTGTGCAAGACAGAGGCATAACAGGAGGGCTGGGCCTCCAGTTCCCATACACACTGCAGGGCCTCACTGACGCAGATGGCCTGCACACTTGTCTGCCTCTTCTAATTCCAGAACCGGAGGTGGCAATTTGGATGAGGCATATTTCCATCAAAACCCTCACAAGCACTTAACAGCATTCACCCCCTCTCTCCCCAAACACAGCTCCTCCTCTGTCTGTGCCTTACCTTCCCACAATACTAAATAAATGAAATAGATCATCTTTAGAATGACAGTCCCTACTGTTAACTGTTCTTTTTCATGAGTCACACTGACTACTGTTACAACTGAGGGTCTACATTCTTATCCCCTCTTCACATATAACCTGCTACCACCTCTCTACTCATGCTACTCCTATGCAAGCACCTGCCAGCATCCCACCAGCAACAGTCTCTGTAACTCCCCAGCTGAACAGCTATGACAGAGCTTTTAGCAACTTCTCTTTGCAAATAATCTTTTGAAAAATCTATTTCATCACCACAAGGGAGGGGGCAAAATCACCATATTTAGCTGCTATTTAAATAGATATCATCCAGGTGTGCATGGAGACAGGTAAGTAAAAGGGAGGTATTCCACCCTTCCCAGTTTCTATTTCAGCAGCCTGGAGCTTCGGTCCTACCTGGCCAAGTATATCAGCACTGCCCAGCTGGGCAAGCTGCTGATGGCTCAGGAGAGGCCAACACCCGCATACCTAACCAAACTGCTCTGTCTCCCAGAACAGCCAGTTCTCTTTGAGCAGGACCTGGTCATGTCACACAGGCGGTCTGTGCCAGTATGAGCAGTACTTTCCCATAGGTCCCCAGGACCTGCTCCAGGAACAGAGCCAGGAGTTACTTCCCTCCTGTCAATCCCTGGGGATCCTTTCAGCCAGCGAGAGAAAGCGCAGAAACCATCACATCTCCCTACAGCTCTCCTCAGGATTCTGCTACCATGCTACGTGGCAGGGTCAGCGCTGGTGACAGGACCAACCCAACGGAGCATAGTCTTTCTCCTTGGTCCGTCACCCAAACATTTTGGTAGACAATGCTGGGATCCAAAATAATTTTCTCTTTAGGGCTCCTAGCCTCATAGAGCAGGTTTATGCACAGTGGTATTATTCTGGCCAAGTAACCATGAACTAAGAATAATTTGCAGAAGTTTGCATATATAAGCACAATCAACAATTATCTTCCCATACCTCAAGGTATACAACTGAGCTGTACATTGTTCATCCTCATCCTGAGAGGCCCACCAGCTATATGCAAAGGAGGGAGGCACTGGCAGAGAAAAGTACCCTGGCTCATTAAGGCTGTAGTGCCTCAATTGTACTGTCACTCATCCATAGCTGCCAGTTGCGTATCTGTGAGCTTGTATTTGAAACCTATCAGTGAAAGAGATTTGCACGTGGAAGTTGTTCTGATGGCAGTCCAGGCTGCTACAGGCCCCAGAAGATACCAGAGTTCACACTAACAAACTGAACAGTACTGATGGTTGTGATCCAGCGCTTATATCTATGTCATGGGCTTGCGTTATTTAATAGTACAGGCATTGCCTGTGACTAACTCGTTGAGCAACAAGACAGTACGCCAAGCAGTAACCTATCAATTCCGAAGCAGACCTAGTCTTTCTGCCAAAAATATCTGCATTCCAGAAGCTGTGAATTATCTTTTGCAGAACTTAAACTGAGACTTAGAAAATCTATATGCAATTCTGGATGTTAAATAGGATTTATTAATTTAATTAAACTGCTGCATCATTTAGATAGGGCATGCATATCATCATCTAAATAGAGATAATTGCCAACACGGGTTCATGAAAGGCAGGTCCTGCTTGACCAACCTTATTTCTTTCTATGACCAGGTGACCCGCCTAGCGGATGAGGGAAAGGCTGTGGATGTGGTCTACCTGGACTTCAGTAAGGCCTTTGACACTGTCTCCCACAGCATTCTCCTTGAGAAGCTGGCGGCTCACGGCTTAGATAGGTGGACTCTGCGCTGGGTCAAAAACTGGCTGGACGGCCAGGCCCAAAGAGTTGTGGTGAATGGAGTTCAATCCAGTTGGTGGTTGGTCACGAGCGGTGTTCCCCAGGGCTCAGTATTGGGGCCAGTTCTGTTTCATATCTTTATCAATGATCTGGATGAGGGGATCGAGTGCTCCCTCAGTAAGTTTGCAGACGACACCAAGTTGGGCGGCAGTGTTGATCTGCTGGAGGGTAGGAAGGCTCCGCAGAGGGACCTGGACAGGCTGGATCGATGGGCCGAGGCCAACTGTCTGAGATTCAACAAGGCCAAGTGCCGGGGCCTGCACTTCGGCCACAACAACCCCATGCAGC
>NW_008825167.1:8255334-8261638 GCF_000699105.1 Pygoscelis adeliae
AGGCTGCCCAGGGAAGTGGTTGAGTCACCATCCCTGGAGGTATTTAAAAGATGTGTAGATGAGGCGCTTAGGGACATGGTTCAGTGAGCATGGTGGTGTTGGGCTGACAGTTGGACTCAATGATCTTGGAGGTCTTTTCCAACCTTAATGATTCTATGTTTTTAAGTATATTAGACCACTAACACAAATGCACAGGTAGAGTCTACTGGAAAGTACCACATTTAAGAGTCCGTGGTGTAAGTAGAAAGAGCAAGGTCATGAAAAATACTAATTATTAGCCTCTTTTCTTGGCTTCTGTGCTGACCAAAAGTGTAACTGCTACATCATGGCAATGACAAAAATTGAATACAGATTTGGAGAGTTAGAGTCTAAGCAGTCCTTCAACAAGGGTTTCCCATACACATTTGGCCCACTGACTTCAGGTCTCTAACAGCAGAGAAACCTGTTTGCATTGTTATTCCTGTCCATATGATGGACAATCATTGTGTAGACAAAGAGACCAACAGAAAAATTGGCACTGAAGTCTATCACTGCCGCACAGATTCACCAGCATCATCATCTCAGTCAAGCCCAAGTTAAGCCAATTAAACTGTCAGAAGGTTTTGAATTGTCATAACTTGGGTTACAGGTAACGCAAAGATCTTGACCATTAAGGCTGGAGTTTATCTAATACTACCATTAGCTTAGGGTACACATTCCTGGCACAGCTGATCCCACAGAATGCTGAGATGTTGTAATATCTTTGTCAACTGCTAAACAAGTGAAAAACTTAAAGATGGAACTACCTTCATCAAGATGCGGTTACTAAGCATTTACTATCATTCCAGTTAGAGACATGAGCAAATGTGCATGCCCCTAGAACATGCCTTCCCTTGAACTAAGGCTGAAAAGTGGCCAATTTTGCCAGAATTTCAAATTTTTACACAGAAAATTCCAACTAGTGTTATGTTTTAACATTTTTCCAGAATTGTGTTCCACTTCTTTCAAAATACACTGTTATTTATCCCCCATCAAAATCATTTCAAGTATAAAATGCATTCCCAGAGAAAACCCACACCAGATTGTCCTACAGAGAATCTGGATGCTTTATCTTTGCTGGGATGGAGGATGATGCCAAGTTTTTCCCTCCCCCCACAAAACATGCCCAAAAAATCCACCCAAACACCAAGCTGCCACCCTTCATGGGTCTGTACTTTCAATTCATGTAGCATTCCTGAGAGTGGCCAACAGCAGATGGTCTGGTGGGGAGGGAATGGGTACAGAGACAGTCAATTTATATAAAAAGGCTTGTGCAAAGTGCACTGTTGTGCTGACATATTTGGCATTTAACTTACAGAGAAAACAAGTTCTGTTTTACAGGTGAAGCAGGGCTCTTCTTCAAGTATAGTCCTTCCGGAGGCTGCTATCACTTACTTCTCAGAGATGCTTGCATACAAGACATAAGCTTAACCTACTTCATTCAAAACTGAACAGTCTCCCAACTCTTTCAGGAGATCCTGTGTACCATATACTTTTTTTTTTTTTTTTTTACAGGGTACATTTCCATTAAGTGCTCTTTTTAGCACAGACGGACAGACTAATGTCAGACACTTGGGCTTCACTTGGGCCTTTCTAGTATGCTCAGGATATCTAGAACGCTGTGAATTTTTCCATCAAGATGTGCAATTAAAGCTATGTGAATGCAATATTTTCAATTCAAAATAATTACATCTCAAGAAAGGGTGGATATTCCTTTTGTCTTATAAGACAAAAACCCTCCGAAGTAATTTCTGCCTGAAGACCACCAGTGGACCCTTCATTCTACTAAAATACCTTAAAATATTTGGGTAGATGAAAAAAAGTCATCAACAAATGTGTTGTTCAGAATTGGCTTCTGTTTCAAGTATGATAATTCATCTTCTTTTAAAACTTTTTTGTTTTAATATATAGTAAGATTTCATCAGCTCAAAAAATTTTCCTTCTCACACTTCTACTACTTTCAACAGTGTTGGCTTTTGTATAAGGCTGAACGGAACAAAGCAATTGTTCATACCTCTAACATTTTACCCAAAAGGAGGGGAGACTAGTGTGGTAGAAAACAAAGACAATTCAGATACCTCTCCGTTTTCATTACATTTGTAATTTGCTTATTAATGTAAGTCTTACAGTCCTTCTTCTTCAGGATGCCAGAGTCAGTAAAAGCCAAACATAAGAATTAAAATAAGTTTCATTTATCTCTTCCAAAAGGGCTTTTAATATTTATTATTTTAGCCTTTGGAATAATCTTAGTCGTTTTGAGGGAGGGGAGAGGGGACAAGATTGTTCTTTTTGTTTAGATTATACAAGTCTTACCTTGGTTCAGCTTCCCAAACACAAGTTCTTGTTAAAGTTTTGCTGTACTAGATTAAGAGCCCTTTAGCTCCAGATATATTCCCTCCATAAAGGCAGTTATACCTGGATTGTCTCTCAAGACTGGTTAAAACCAGACAGCTCCCCAGTGTTCCCCAGTGTTTTTCCACTCACTAGAAATTTTTATAGTTCTATTCTGATCTACTCAAAGTTTCTGACGTGCTTACAGAGCAGCAAGACCCACAGAGTTAATGAAATACTACTACTTTCTACTTCACAAATGGATCTTGGAAGTATTTGAATACTCCTCCTTACCTGTTTACTTTGATTCCTAGAGACAAGGACAGCATAGAAAAACATAATAAGAGTTTTAAAGAGCATCCTTTACCTTTTGATCTGCCGTTTTATATTCAGAGGGACTCTTTTTCAGCACTCCTGCTTAGGCAATTAATGCTGAGGCATCCATAACGTGAACAGAATTGAAGAAGTTTTACCTAATGTTACAAAGCTTATCAGCAGCAGGAACACAACTTGCATCTCCTGAACAGCTTTGCATCCTCTTCGGTTACAGAGGGATACAGGATGTATCCCTATATTTCAGGACCACTTGAAGTACAAGCAAATACCCTCTTTCTCAGTTCCTGATACAATATACAAAAAAAAAATCTTAATTCCTACAGCCAGTTTCCATTGAGGGAAACAGCATCTATTTAGCATCATCGAAGACTTACTGTTCAGGCTTCGTTACTTCCAAGAAAAACAAGGAAAGAATCATTGTGTTGTCTGGGACCCAATCCCATCCCAGACACCAACAGGCAAGGCTGGAGCCTCTCTCCTCAGAGGGAAGTACATTATTTTTCTTTTGACTGACTCTCCTAAAAACTAGTTGCACAACCAGGGTTGAAGGGATATTCAGCCTTCTGGCAGCCAGACTTCTTGTTTGCTTGAGATCGAAATTAGAGTGAGGTAAATTACTTGCCATTAAAAGTGCTTTGGTAGAAGAGAACAATGCTTAAAGCAGTTTTAAAATACTTAAGTATTTTTATCACTATTATGGAGATATAAAATAAGTTAGAGTAAACATGTAAATTTCTATTACCTGATAAATAATATCAATACTTCAGTCACTGCAAATAGCAAGGGCTCCAAAAAGTGTCAAGTGGATTAAGACAAACTTTCAATAGCATTGTGGAAGTAAATAATCCATAAAAGAAGGTTCAAACACTAGTTTCAAATTTTATTTGAAAAATTTGAGAAGCATAGTTGTTTGCTCCAAATTTTAATCTCTATGCTCCTTAGTAGCATTAGGACTATCAAGAAGTACGTCTTCATAAGTTTTATTCCAATTGACTTGAATTCCTGCAATGTTCTTTTGCACTGTGGAATTATAAATGAGTATTCCTGTTCCATTAAGATGAAGAAGGTCCATTCCACAAAATAATCAGGCAGGTTGCTGTGACCGGATGAGAAGGATCACCTCCCGCTCTTTCTCATCATTTCCGATTTAACTTCAGAGTTGTTGGAACACGAAGTTACAGCAAACAAAGAAAATCCTCAGATACTGGCAAGGCACAATTGATAATTGAAATGGATTGGATTTGAAATTCTAATTCTCCTGAATTATTTGCTGCTTACACCTATTTTATTTAAACTTGAGGACCTTATCCTCCCTTCATTTCTCCTAGCAAATCAATGTAGACAGCTGTTCTTTATATGCCACTGAACAGCATCAGACACGTAGTAAATATGTAGAGCAAGCATTTTGGAGAATTATACAGGTCAATATATTTTGACTTTTGCAATATGATGCTGAATCATAGCAACAGACATTAGATTAAGGAAGATGTAGTGAGTATGCCTCATGCATTTCTGATTAATTCTGGATATCTGTTCATTCAGTTAAGTAATGAAAACCAAACAGTATTTCTTAACTTATTTAGTTGCCACAGCTGCACACTTCTTTTGCCTATTAAATTCCTAAATCAAGTAGACTACAAGAGCTAATGATCAGAGCCAACACAGAATCACATACTGTAACTTAAATGTTTATTAGCTCTATCATTAGAGCTGTTCAGGCTTCTGATTGTTTTTCAAACAAAAACATACAAAAATTTCCCACACATCATTTATATTTGAAGTGATTACCATATTGGTCAGACAGACAGAATATCAATATAAAGCCTAATTGAACAAGACAAATTGCATGTCGGATCTGCTGACCTTTTCAGAGTTACCTTTGTAATCTAATGTTCCTACTGGCATGTCATCTTCACAAATACCAAGACATACCAAAACTAATGAAAAACATCCTGCAAACCAAGGAAATCTGCCTTTCAATCTGCCGGAATTCAGTTCTGAGACAGAACAGCACAGCATCAAAATACATATATGAAAAGCAGCGCTACTAACAATTTTGCAGTTTTACAGGTCTCATCTATTAGCACCCGCATTTTCATACTTACATCTCTTCACTTCTGATTAACTAGCTCAAACTATTTAAGTAATCACAACACCACAACAATGGAAACCTGTCAAGAAACCTATGCTTAACTCCATTCCTCTAATTACATTTGAGGAACCTAAGCTAGTGTGGTTCTCCTCACACTGAATGGAACTCCTCTTCTACTCAGTGAGGTCTCGGGTTTATCCCCATGAAAAACAGGGCTGTGTTTTGGTTTAAGTTTTATGAAAGGAAAATAACCTGCTCAACTCTTAAGAAAAAAAAAAAATTACTTTGGCCTAAAAGCATAACCCTTGTAGACTACTAGCGAGTAGGTGCGAATAAACAGCCAGAGAAGAGGACATTGGACAGGAGGTAATTTAGAAGTATTTGGTCATTCAATACTCACAGTTTGAGGTCACCAAGGGACTCATAATATATGAAATATTGCCCAGGAAGACCAAGGGAATTCCTTGCTTCAGCATGCATGAAATAAAGTGGAAATCACACTGTAGAAGTTGGAATGCATTTGCATCAAGGAAGAATAACTGCTAGATTTTTTTCTACTCATAAAATTACATTCTGGTGAACTTAAATAATTATGAAGAAGTGCATCACCAAGTGGGTACTGGACTTAATTGAACAGAGTTTTGAAGTTATAAGGAGTAAGGGGGGGGGGGGGGAAGGAGGGGCAAGAAGCTTTTTTTGTTTGTTTTTTAATAGTGTGCAGGTTGTCAGTTAAAAAAACTCCACTCAGGATCATTTAAAAAAAAAATCATAATCAACTCATTTCTATTTGGTAGAGTGCACACAATGAATCTGGTAATCTGCAGCAGCCCAGCAGGTATTTGTGCCAGCTGAAATACTATGGCCAGCACTTTCCTGGAATTCACAACAGACTGAAAGAGCAGCTTGTTAACTATTTGTTCTGGTAATGCTTCTGCTGCAGCTATCAATAAGTAGTTCCTCCTCTGGTATCATGCTGCCTGGTCCCTGGTACTGGAGCTGAACAGCTTTTCCTACCACATAAGCAAAGCCAATCTGTCTGTACCCAGCTTTTTGTATTAATGACATTTGTAGAATTTGATATCCTAGAAGCAATGAGAATTTAGAATAGAATAGTTCGGTTAGAAGGGACCTACAATGATCATCTAGTCCAACTGCCTGACCAATTCAGGGCCAATCAAAAGTTAAAGCATGTTGTTAAGGGCATTGTCCAAATGCCTCTTAAACACTGACAGGCTTGGGGCATCGATCACCTCTCGAGGAAGCCTGTTCCCAGTGTTTAACAAATAACCTCAGCTGGACTTTATTTGAAATAGCTAGGGGGTGGGAAGGACAGGCAGCAGAGCAAGCAACATTTGCTTGAGCTCATAAGAAAATGAAAGGTTTCTGCTGAAAAAAACCCCACTGAATTAAGCTACTTGAAATTAATGACAAAGTTAAAGTCACTGCAGACCTCAAATATACCTGTGTGTGTTAAAGTCAGGCAGATAACATACACCTTCGCCCCCCGCCCCCCCCCACCCCCCACCT
>NW_008825167.1:8261664-8288475 GCF_000699105.1 Pygoscelis adeliae
ATTTGTTCTAATGCACACTACCTAGGTTTAAAGCTTAAATTACATTTCATTAAAAAACCCGTTTCCGTTATTTGTCACAAAAGCAAACAATGAAAAGAAAAAAAATCAGGTATATATTCATGAAAGAATTAATCATCCATAGTCATCTCGTCAAATAGACAACAGTTAGTTATTTAATTGATTTCTTTCCTTTGATGCAAATAAGCAAGCAGCTTTTCAGCAAGTAATCATTTGTCTGTACAATAATTAGTCCAGAGTGAGGTTTTGGAAAGAGTTCAGTAGAAGTGTAGTTAACGCTAGTGAAAACTGCTTTTGAACAACCCAAGGTAAGTGTTCACTTCTCAAAGTTTGAGCATAAAGACTTGAACTGAAGTCGATGGTAAGTAATTCCAACACTCGAGTGGTCTTATAGGCTGGATTTATTTAAGGTCACTAAAGATAACATTGTTTATATACCTTGAACCCTGTATGTAAAATACTAACTAAAGAGCCCCTTGTATGTGCCTTCATTCTCATTTATCGCGGGCAAGTCCATCAGTAAGTAACACAACAGGAACAGACTTGGCCTTGAAATTCCCTAGAGTGGCGGAGAAGGAAAATGAACTGTTCCCTGTGCACACACACACAGTTTCTTGTAACCTTCCTTAAGCTTCTGTCTTTATCACTGCTGGGAGACAGACCATCAGTCGGATCCATAGTACTGCAGTCAGGTCTGAATCAACATCGCTGTCTAAGGTAAACCAAACAGGCTTACCTGTAAGTCTGAGCCTAACTGTAATCTGTAACCAGCATAACTAAGAATTCATATAAGACAGAGGCTGCAAAATGTCACCTGGAAACCATATATGATAATGCTCCAGTAATGGAGAGCTCCACAATTTTGTTTTAAAGTCACTATCTACATCAACTTTTACTATTTTCTCCCAAGTAGATTTTTCTTTAAAGCATAGCTTCTCCTGTATCTGCTAAGTTGAACAGGGCCCTGATATCTCTGCAGATGTAGTTACTTGGTAAATATTCACCAATTTGTTTTGACTAGTTTTAATTTGCATGATATTCCAGCTCTTTGAGCAGTGTTATCAAACCAATTTACACTACGAGTTGATTAATAATATTCAACATAACATTTTTAAAAAAGATTTCCATGAATAATTTTTTAATTCATACCAAATACTTGCCTATAGGATCATCAATAATTAATACTCTGGTGAATCATAGTGCCCCTGAACAACATTCAAGCACATGAAAACATTCATGAGTAAGTATTCTCTGTAATTAACTGGCTCTACTCAAAGCCCTGCAAACTCATTTTGAACTTGAAAGTCAAGTTCCAACCTTAAACCAGCATCAAATGCAATAACTGAATCCCACTTACAGAACTGAAGAATTCTAGTAATAATGCACAAGCTTGTGCATCGATAAGTATGCTGGTTTCATAGCACAAGGAACTGTAGGAAAGTGAAAGAACAATTTGGCCTCGCACACAGTCTAATCATGGACACGCAAGACTTATTTCTGTCCAAGAAGCTCGTTATGAGTTTAAGCATGGGAAACAGCTGGGTAAGAGCAATTCTTGAGGAGAAAGCCTGAAGGTCATGCTCATGATCTACAGGTCAGTGCCATGACATTATCTAAGAGGAGCACCACAATGGAATGTGTAAACAGGAACATATCCCACAATCATTTTGTTCAGCTAAGTTTTTCCCAGTGCAAAACTGGAGATATATTCCAGCATCATTCAGTACGTGTGAATGCTAGTGGGGCAGAGTCCACAGAGTACTGGATGATCAGAAGCCTAAAAAGCATAAGGGATGCATAAAGGTTTGCTGTTACGTACCATTAGAAGAGACAGAAAGGACATCGCAGCATTCTAGTAAGAAGCAGCAGTTAGAAATAAAAGAACCAACTCCTTCCCCAGCCAACTGCTTTTGCTTATCATGAATAAGCTTAAAATTGTGTGCAATTTTTTTTTTCCCTTCGAGTTGTTTACATTTGGACATTCTTCTGCAGAATATAAAAAACAGAAGTTTCACAAACTTAGGCAGATAATTTAAGTGTATCTATAAAATTCCATAGTTATAATTCTACAGCCAGTCAGAAGTGACACAGGTATAGTTAATCTTGTTTTGTATGGAGAGGGATCAAGTCTCAGGAGAGTTAGTGCCTAATTATTATTTTCTTTTAAATGAGATATCTCATGAGACAAAGCAGTCCTGGAGAACAGAAATCAGACCTGCAAATTTCATTTGTTCACCTCTCCCAGCAGTCAGCTTCCCTGCACAGAAAGGGATCAATATGTTTTCCAAGGTAAGCTATAGGCAGCACAGTGGAAAAATTGCAAAGAAACTGGTGGGCAATTGTTTCCCACCAAAAATAGGTAAGTCCAAACTATTAGCGATTTATATTGAATACACAATTACCAAAAAAAGAAATGTTGGGAGGAATAAACTCAGTTTCTAAATATTCCCAACAGTCTTTAGAGCTGTATAAATCATTATGGAAAACAGCACACTGAGAACTACATCTCTTCTCCCCCTACCCCCATCAGTCTTCCAGACAAATGAGTATTCAGAGATCCCCTTTGACCTAAAGTTGTATTCTAGTTACAAAACTAAAACAAGACACGGCAGCGTTTTTAGCAAGATACCAAGTAGACCATCCTGGCATATCCATTAGCCCTCTAATTTGGGGCCTATTGTTTAGGTTTCTTCCCAGAGGAACTTGAAAAGGGAAGGGATCAGGCTTCATCACTTGTGGTTTAAGTGATGTTCTTCAGAGAAACAAAGGAAGACAACACTACTTTCATCTATTTTGTGAAAGGCTATGAATTCCCCTGCAAATTCAGCCTTGTCTTTCAAAGCCCTTTGGGCTTTTCTGAAATAAGTGACCAAGCAGGAAGCAGTTTAACCAGTTTTGTACAGCAGTCTCCTCTTGCACAAGGGGTATCCTCTCCTCCTCAGTTTTTATTCAGATACCAAGAAAAATTATAGAAACCCTTGTACAGCTATATTCTTCATGCTGTCCAGTTTGCTTTCACAAATTTTTCCTCTCCTTTCTATTGCACCATAGCTATACATGTGCAGCCTGTGCCAGAACAAAACACTATTTTAATCAAAGAAAAATAGGAACTTAAGGGAGAGATATAGAAGTCCTTACTATGTTTAGTTCTATTGCACTAAACCCCTAAGTCCCATTTCCATTTTTATTCAGCTATTCCACTGGCTCCTTGTGGTCTTATACATCAGCTCAACTTTATTCAAAAGAGTTTTGGGGTAAAAAGTTCAAGAGCACCTATTCCACTCCAGCCCCTTGAGTTCCCAATGACATTTAGGAATTGGCCATTGAGGGTGAAGTCAGATCAGCCTGTCAAATTAAACACATTCTCTTCTGCTTTTAAGAGCCCTTGAAAATGTTATAGAATATTTTGCCCTTAGGCACACCAATCTGTATATTACATTAAAGGCTATTTTACTACTTCCCTACAGCAGTTTGCCACCTATGCTATGCAGTTTTGCTATTTAATTAAAAAAAATTAACCTATCCAATTACTGGATCACCCAAGTATTGTTTAGCCTTGTAATATATTCAATTCCCTAAACCGTACAAGGATTAGACACTCAAAAGGTGAAAGTTAACACTGTTCTGTTTCCCAGAATGATGCATTTAAGCAGCTTGTCTCAATGTACCTAAAGTATAATAAAAGAAACCACCTTCTTAGTCATAGTTTTGGCTGTTAGCCCCGTATTATGCCTCTGTTAGCTATTACCAAATGGTAATTTAGCAACTAAATCCTGGATCAATTAATCTAAATATGATTAAGTCTTGGTATTACTTTAGCATTGCCTGACAGCATTTGTTGCTACCTCTACTTCTACCTGAGCTGTCACATTGAACTTTCTGGCAGCACCTCTTTGAAAAAGCAATCCACTGGCTACCTCTTCCTCTCCCTTCAGAGGGAAGTCCTTCATTGAAAAGGAAGAGCCATGTTAAGGGAACAACCTGGTTTTGAGAAGAAATACAAGACAGAACTCATTGCTCTCCATCGTCATCATCAAGAGAAACAGATGCAGCTACCCCCACCAAAGCGCCTAAGCCTCAAAGTATATGACATCCTAGCTGGTCATTCAGTGCTTTAAAAGAAAAATATCAAGAGACAGCAACATTGTTCTGACAGTAGAGACTGTACTTGGACTATTTTACCTGTTATTAAGTACTTTATCTAGTCAGACCAAGGGCCCATCTAGTCTAAATACCCTCCTCTTCACCTAAAGCCACTGTTGAATGCCTAGGGAAGAGTAAGGGCAGTGTATTTCCCCAGCACTCCCAGCTTCCTACTACTTTCAGCTCAGCAACTTCCCAACTCTGGTATTTTCATGCATTTAGCATCCCTTTGTGGATTTCTTTTCCATTAACTGGTCCAGCTTCTTTTCATGCCCTCAGTAAACTCTTAGCTTATACTACATCCTGTGGGAACGAAGTCCTGCAATGAATCAGATAAACAGAAATGAGCATCCACAGCTTGCACCACATAAATTAGTTTCAGGCTTACCTACCATCGGTGTTAGAGCTGCACTTTTTGTCATTGGCTTTTGCTTTCCTCAAAGACATTAGAGATGAGCTGAAAGAGGTGGCACACCTGTGTGCTCCTATGAGCACACCTGGCCAAAAATACCACCAAGAATGCTCAAGACATTTGCAAGCACTTCAGTCCTGACAGTGGCATTAAAGCAAAGTTATTCCAGTTTATATTCTGTGAATGGAAAGCCACAGTAAAAACACATAATACAGAAAAAGAAGAGTTTTGGGAGGGAAATACATACCCCTGCTGCAGAAATAATGCCATGGGGGTAGGGGGGGAAGGCCACAATGCACAAAATACTGTGGGATTAGAGGATTCAGAACAAGTGCATTGTTTGGATGATCACATTACAGTCAGGTGAGACTGAGCCAATTTGCTCCCAGCTGCAAGGCAAGTGTTGTGATTAGTATTTCTACAACCATACACTCAAATACAAGGAGAGAAGTATGCAGCCATCTCCTCCTTACCTCCCTGCCCATCACTCCGTGTGTGTACTAAACAATGTCCTGGCCTATAGTCCTTACCCCAAATACTTTTCTAGCTTCCCAGAAGTTCATGTCAAAGAGGGAAAAGAAAGTTACAGAATAGCATTAAATAAAGCAAGAATCCTGAAGCCTTTGATGGCGATTCAGGCACAGAGAGCAGTGATACGAAGAAAAGAGGATACAAAAAAGAAAAACCCAAACTGAAAACAAAAGACCCCACTCCTTTGCAACACTATCTGTTTAAAGAGTAACTGATGAATTTAAGGAAGTGATTATTCTACAAGAACAAAGTCTACTTTTTTTTTTAAAAGAATAGTTCCTTTATCTCCCCAGCTATAATAAAACATGAAAGAAAAGAAAAAAGCCACAAAAACGGGCCATGCTGGAGTACACATCAGGCCCTCTTTTGAAGTAACCTATGTTTATAAGAACTGTGAAGTGCTAACTATTGGAAAGAGCAACATCTTTGCAAAGACTAGTTGCTCATTGGAAGTGAACTGATAGAAGAAATCCAAGTTCTCATTACATACTCATCATTCCCACATGCGTTTTCACATTTGAATTGACACACCAGCGCAGCAAGCCCATATTAAGATGAGTGGGATAGCAATAGATGCCTCAGATAGATTTCTTAGAGTTATCTCATGCCTTGCTGTCACAGGTGACATAGTGCTGAGTTGCAGAAATTCACTTAATTTACTGCCAGACAATACAACTGCCTGGTAACTGGTTTAGAGGTTGAGAAAATTAAGGACAGACATTTAAACAGACACCAACATAAACACCTATTCTTCCCCTTCCTTAAGCTCAGTTTCTCTTGGTTTTGGCTATAGGTTACACTCAGTCTAGCCAGACTCCTGACATTAAGGAGGCAACATGTGGCAAAGGAGGTGGGGAGGTTGGGATGGTGTCTTTTGCCATGCAAGGTTTAATGGCTTTCCTTCTGCTTTGGTCCCTCAGGGGTGCAGGCTGCCATTCCCCACTCTGACATGGGCCATCATCCCCTCAGGGACATCTCTGCTCTGGGGCACCAGCAGTTCCCTCAGGGGCATCCTTCCTCTGACATGGGTTGCGGTCCCCTCAGGGTTGGCCCCACCCTGGACTTCCCCCTGTCTGTCGCTTCAGCAGTGAGCCCTCTCTGGCCCACAGTCCCCTCATTCCCACAGCTAAACAGGATGGGACTCTAAAAGGCTGATATTGCCCCACCAAAGACAGGCTTTATCACTCCCATAATCTTCTGGTTCAGTAAAGAACAATGGCTCTTTCTTTCAAGCAGGAGGACTCCTCAACCATTTTAAAATAGTAATACCATATACAACAGACCAGATGAAAAGGGATTCATCTCCCACAGGTTATGACAGCCATCCTGTATTCACGTGGTAGCTTTGACATGCATTGGGTGTCTGCACCAGCATGAGGGAGAGATTCCCGAAGAAACTGCCAGTCCACGCTGCAGAGTAAGCAACTGACTATGGCAAACCATCAAGTTATTGTTTGAAAAGATAATTAATAGGAAAGAGAAAGAAGTGATGTATTCAAGATAAGATTTGACTAAGAGAAGTAAAACATTTCCAAACAGCACTTTCAGGTATTTCCAGTCTTTTCATTGAGCTTTTGTGCTTCATGCAGTAAACCTGCCGGTAAGCATGGGGCAAGTTGGCTAAGTTTGCGTTAGCCCAGCAGCCAGTGTAGTTGGGGCTGGTTAGAGTCTGTGGACAGCCAGTATCATTTAATAAAGATGATTCATGCTTTGCTTTTTCCTCCTTCTGTTTGTTTAACACTTGCTTCAGATGTTGATTTTTTTTCTTAGTTCAGAGACAGGACAAGCTCTTTACAGCCAAGTGCTTCACTGTCTGGTTACTTGAAGTATTTTGGCTCCCTTAAAAAAAAAAAAACTTTTCCACCTCAGTTACAGCATTCTCCTTGCTCTGCTCAAAGCTCCGCTTACCAGCTTCAGGCTTGACAGTGCATGAGCCCCTCCACATCCTCGGTGCCTTTATGCTTCTCCCCATATGCATGTCTTGGGCAGTTTTCAGAGCTGGTTTCTCCAACCCAGGCCTTAATCAAGGTATCAAAGCCTGTCCCATCAATTCTTACCTAAGAAAGGCCACTACTTACAGCCCTGTATTGCTTCCTGTGGCATTTCCCTCCCTCCATAGATGACTTCTGCCACATGGATTCCACCAGCCTATTTTGGTGGTGGCTGGTCCTTGTCATGATCATTCCCCAATCTTCCACATGTCAGAAAGGGTCTTCCCAGAAAGCAAGAAAGCAGCGCCAGGAGTGGGGCGGACCTGCGTCACTTATTGCATTTTCTGCTCAAGCTTTGCTTTTTAATGTGGGGTGGATTTTTGGGGGGGAGGTGGTGTGTGTTTTTTTAAATAATTTCTCTCCCTCCTGCTCCCCCCTCCCATTAACTGAAATAATCTCAGGTATTTTACTTCCTTGCTGACAGGGCTTGGCTCTCCAGCTACTGACTGTGTACTTTAATTGTGTTGGAGGGCTTACCTGTGGCCTGGCTTACCTGTGGCCGAGAAACAGGCTTGCATGTCCCTGGAAAGCTGCAGGTAGTGCTGCAGAGAGTTTAATTTGTTTTCTTATATAGATTTTTGCTCAAAAAACTCTTCCCTCCCCTCTTTCTTTTCCCCATGTGCTATTCCACATGCCTTCCAATTCTGTTTTAGTTAGTACCCATAAAGCACCTACTCTCTTATAAAAGAGACATGGAAAATTAGTGTATTGCCTTCTCAATGGGAAGTTATAGCACAACAATTTTACAGTCACAGGGTAACAATAACCAGAAAGACTCATCTATATTTCTTTACATTAAAGTGTTGATGGAGAATGCCTACATGTATATTTCTGTGTTTCCAGAGAATTAACTTTACAAAAGATCAAGAGCCAAGAATACAGATCTCAGAAGTCATCCTGTTATTCTATCACCTTGGGTAACTCCTATCACAATTTTTCCCTCTGGCTTATTCCCACCACTTTCCATATTGCATCTTTTCACATTAAGCATTGTGGGAAGGAGCATGATCCAAGTATAAAAAAAACCCCTCTGATACCGAGTTCTGGCATCAACTGAGGCCTTCAGGCACACAGAGCAAGTAAACCAGGATACTCACGACGAATAGCTCCTCTGCAGGAAAGGAAGCCAGGCAATATTACATACCCCCACACAAACTAAAACCATTACACCACTGATTTCAACTGCAAATACTTTCACAGAAGAAATGCAACCATTATCAAGTATGTTCATGCATTAAATGGATTTTATGTCTGGTTACCTATTACTCATAAAGCTATTGGACTTGGAATCTACCTGCAATTTTCTTCCTCAGTTCCCCACTCTCCTTCAGATAAATTTAATGGGATTTAAGGTAGAGCAACCTAGAGGCTGTTCTGAGGTGGAGATTGGAACCGTTCACACAGCTGAGGAGTTAAAGCAGCAAGGAAATGGGAGCATTGAAACATGGTTTCTGAAGAGCCATAGGAGAACACACCTGAATAGACCAGTTCACACGTTTTTTCTCCCACCCCACCTCATCCCTGTTGAAGTTCGTGTGTCACAAAGCTCAGTCAAGCTCCTTAGAAGAGGGGTTTACCATTAGGAAGATGCTCTTGGAGTTTTAATCTTCTATCAGAGAGATTAATCAACCAAATCAAGGAAGAAAAACAGAAGAATGTTAAAAGCACTAATATTGGTCATTGTCCCTTTCCTTGCTTCCTGTGAAGGTCCCTGCAATGATTTAGGCAGGAGAGACTAGACAGACAGCTACATGGGACAAAAAGGAGGCTGTCTTGTGGACAGGAGACCCGAGTTCATTTCTTCCCACAAGAGTGCCTGTTTGCACTTTGGCAAGTCAATATATGCTTTGATTCTTCAACTGAAGGACAGCAATTATACTGCATCACTAAACCACAAGAAGGCCAGAGAATTAGAGACTGTGAACTCCCCATACGTTAGCGAGAAGCATTTAAGAGTCTTATGCAGAAAATTTCATGCACATATATCATCTTATCCTTCTAATCAGTCAGCAAGTCTTTGCTCCCTCTTCCTCTCCATGGGCTGGAGGCAACTGGCCAGAGCTGGCTGGCCTAATCAGGCAGTGACCTGCTTTTCCTTAGTGCGCTCCCACCCAGGCAATAACCAAGAGGAGCTGCCTGACTGGAACATCTCCACCCTCAGCTACTATGACAGGAGCCCAGTTATACCTTATCAGTGTTGGTTTTAACACTCAGATATCACATGCTGCATTTCTTTATTACATTTATTAGCTGGGTTCTTAGAAAATAGCTCACCTGTTCCAAGTACAAACCTATGCCAGAGACCAGGCTCTTTTCCCCAGGGTACGCTTGCACTATTATTTGTAATTTATCCAGTTAATCACCTGCCTTTTCCACTCTTCCCCTTCAGAAAACTCCCTGGAAATAAGACTACCTTGCCTCCTATGAGACCACATCTTAACACAAATGCAAATTCAGTCATGGGGCTTTGCACTAAAGACTTCTTGGCTGCAGTATTATACTTGGAACTGAGAAGAAACAACTGCACACAGAAGCCACGCTCCATGCTTTGTTCAATGCAAGAGACTTGCTTACTTTTGCCCTACAAAATGCAGTGTGTGCAGAGATCCCACCTCTAGTTCCAGTTTGAGTCAGTCCTTAGACCGTGACAAAAGAGCCTTTGTCAGGTCCCTCTGCTGCCTCATGTTTACACAAGTGTACACCTAGCTTGCTCTATACAAATGACCTCAGAAAGCCCTGTGCTTCTGAGCTAATCCTCTGACCCAGTTCAGATGCATATATCCAGAGGGAAGGCGTTACAGTCCTCAGTTCTCCCCAGTTTCAATGAAGCAAGGGTTGAAAGCTGGTTCTCAGATTCCACAGGCCCATGCAAATGTGGCTTCCTTCGCACCGTGTGATTAGTCTGATAAATCATGGCCACAATGTCTTAAAAAAAGTCTAGAAGTGGGATTGTTGCTGAAAACTGTGGTGTCTTTGGGATCAAGTTAGTCACTGAAAGCTGTTTTCCAGAGATCCCAGCTTGAATTGTGAAGCTTCATCTCTCCTCTTTTTTTTTTTTTTATATCCAAAGCTGACTAGGTCATCACAAGAGCCTCCTTGGTTTCCAGTTCTAGCCTGGCTACACAGTGGAAGTGCTGAGCACCAGGCACCACGTAGCGATACCACCATCAGCAGTATGCACAAAAGAGTCAAAGTTACAAGTTGCTCTACAATAGATCCAGTAGAGGGAAAAACAGCCTTTATAGAAAGTAAGCAGCAATTAATCCCGGGAAAAATACGGATCAGGTTATGTTCCTTAAATGAGTCAAGCAGCTTTTTATTTTGGGCTGCACTTTACTTTTAGCAGCTGCTGCTAATTCACACCTGTTTGTCTATTCTGAGCTCTCTGCTTACAATGCAATAACAAGAGTTTGACTATTTATTTTATATTAGCCAGGATTCTTAGTCCTGGATTCTTTCCGACAGTGCTCCTCTCCCACAAGGCTTCAGCCCTGTGAAAAACAAGTAACATAACGATAGTGTATAATATTAATTATAATGCAACTTTGGATTAGGTGGTTGTGCTCATCAGCACAATCATCTCAACCCTACTGTGCTGAAACACACAGGTAATCTCCCCAGTGACTTATCTGGCTTCCTTAAGAAAGGATCTATCACTTTTTGCATGCTCTTTAATGGATATCTTACCTTGAAGTAAAGAGATGCATGCACAGTTTCCAGGAGGTTAGAAGGAGGAAACAAGAGCATCCCAGTGACATTGTTCTGCCTGTTTCAGCAGTGGCCCCACCTGCAATAGCCCTTCTTCATTGCAGAGAGCCTCACAAAGGACATTGAGACATCTGCAAACTGGGGAAATAATTCCCCAAAACAGCCTCTTCATGTCAGAAGGGACTGCTCAGTTCCACATCCTTTACTATCTCTAGGAAAACAAAAAAACCCAAACAAAAAAAAGAAAAACAGTGCTAAGCACACAGGAGCGTCACTCTCTTGAACTCCTGAGTTCTTGGCAAAAACAGTAAAATTAAAACGATGTTCCTCCCATGAGGCACCACTACAGACACTTCACTCCAAGCTTGGCAGATTCTTCCTTCCTCCCCTCCTCTGGATTCTCAACTCAAACTGTTTCTTGACATTTTTCATGGTTGGGGCGGGAAGCTCTGTCATTGAATGAAGAGAGGTTCATCCAAAAAGTGGTGGGAGTTGTTTGGTTTTTTAAGTTTGTTCTTGTCTCATGAAGAAGATCTCACAACAGAAATCTCCATCATCTTGGCTGTGGCTCTTGGTAGCAATGGAATCTATTAGTCATAGAGAGCTGAATACTTCAGATAGCTTTCAGCACATAATGCTGGGATTTACTCTTTAAAAGGCAAGCTTTTTATAGACGATATTAAGGGTTTTTTACCCAGGGCTTGTGACACATTGTTCTGGATGGCACTGAAGTCCCATGCTGGAGTTGCTTTCAGCAGCACCAAGTTAGTCATGTCAGACATGATCCTGTGTTCTTTAGGCTACACAGGAGAAATCCAGGTATTTGTTGCTTCTGCAGAGGTTCTGAGAAGCACCATGGTGTATTCCCAGAAGACACAGTCATTAGAGGAGAGAAAAAAAAAGCAGAGGGAGGAAAGTCCTTTCTGCTTGCTTTGACTGGGTTTGGATCCATCTCCACTACACCAGGCCTGCAGAGAGGAACTTTCAGAAAAAGACTAAAAAGTTCTGTCATACTGTATACAGTAACTTGGACACCCTGAGCCAGATCTCTGGAAGGTGATGATATCTTCACTCTTCTATTCCTGACATCTCCAGAATAACAATACTGAAAGTTATTTTCATTGTAGATCTTTATCTGTGAGAAAAATCTGCTAACAGTACAAAAGCCACAGCTTCTGTACTCCTTTTCTTGCATAGTCAAGGAATAATTGCTCCGGACTTTTAACCTTATGAAAGCTGAACTTCACTCATATGGTAGTCAATAACTTTGAAGTCAATAGCTTTACTCATGTGAGTAATTCTAGATACATGCTCAAGTGCTTATATGCTCAAGGTCTAAATTAAGACAAAGTACTTTGGCACTGAACATAAGGTCTCAACTAAACCACAGTAGAGTGTAGCTAATAATTTGTTCTACATTTGCCACCAGGGAGAAAGTAGAGTTGAAGCATGTTCTGTTACTCTGATCTTCACTTCTTGTTCTTTATCCTTGAAAACCTAAGTAATGAAGAGCAACAACCTGCAGATATAATGGGCTAAATTACTCAAAGTCATGCAAGTCTATACACAGATTTAAAGAGAAGTAAGAGGGGTGCTTCAAAATACACATACAAAGCACCTGCACCATAAGCCACCAGCCTGGCATGGTACCACCCAGATGTACATATGATCAGAAAGGGGTTGGGGGCAAAAGAGAGAGGGAAAAAAAGTGTAGAACAATGAGTTTTTAAATGCCAACAAATTTAAAAGACAAAGATAATGAAACTGCATTGTAAATGGTAGAGTGCTTAGATGTTTTCTTCTATGAGTGCTGAATAATCAGATATCCATGCTGTAAGTTTTTGCTATCCTTACTTTGTCTGATGAAACATTTTTTTCAAGGTACGCTACTTAGCAGCCACTGAAGTGGTGTATCTGGCTAAGTAAATGCAGGAGTGGGCCCTACCATGTATTGCACAGTTCCAAATGCACCTGCATTCATGAGATGTATCGGTCAGTGGGGATAAAGCTTTGCCCCTATTTTACTCAGCTCTTTGTAAAAACTCAGTCTCTTCTCATACTCCTTAGGCAGCCACATAAGGTGCCCAGTTGCTGCACGTACCAGGAAGCTATTTACATCCCTACAAGGGTTGTTCCCCCAGGAACAGCCCCAGCTTTTTCTAGCTCAGCTTTGCTAGATAAAGCAAGCTGCACTCTAGAAGGACGCTGCAGCTTCAGCTGACCAGAAGACAGCTCCTCTTTGAAATCTGTTTCTTCCTGCAGGAGAATAGGGTCTAGCACAGCCCAGCTACAGTCACCCAAGCTGGGATGTAGAGGACCTGGATCCAATATCTGGCTCACAGGGATGTGTAGTCAATTCCAAGAGCCTTACCACCCCAGTGCTCTCCCTTTCCAGATGCTGTATTGTAGAAGAGGATGTATTTTAACTAGACCAAGATGGAACACTAGTGATACCTGTTTCAGAAAAGATGTTCCTACCATGCCTAACTATGGCTCCGGGTCTAACTATGATCAAACCCCATCCAAGATGTCCAGAACTAGGGGTAGTGCTACTTCAGTATCTTATTTTAATGGCATTGTATAGCTGTATGTATAACCATACCACTGACAAAACATACATCACAGTCAACCAGATAGACATTCACTAACCTTTTTGCTAGCAAATCCTCAGGTTTTCCACATCAGCATAAGAACTGGTGGATGTGTGATCCTCTCATATTCACACCAGAATTCCTCTCTCCTCCTACAGCTACTTTAAATGTGATTCTTCACTCTTTCACTGATGCAGTCTCCATTTCATCACATTTTCCAATAAAATAGGCTGTGCACCTGTCCTTTCTCCCTAGTACTACCATAATCCAAGCAGGCCTTTACACATACACAATAGAGGAGAAAAGAATAGCAGGGATTCACTCACCCTTGATCACCAACACAGGCTGATGCGCATTTAACATGAGGTTCCTTAAATGGGGCAGAGACATCAGGAATTACATGGGAACTACCTCAGCAGCCAGGACCCAAAGCACTATGCTCTCTATCAAGTGAGATGTGAGTCATTACAGTCAAAAGAGCTAATCAGGTTGGCAGATTTTATGCTGAATACATTTGATACAATTTTTAAGTTTCTCTTCTAAAACTTTGGTTCCCTAGAGAATGATCATTTAAGTAGCTGAGAGATATGATTAAAAACATTAAATAGTTGACATATGATAAAACTCAAACATTAATATTCAAGAAAAAAAAAAGGTATTTCTTAAAGCATACTCAAAGCTCCTCTAATAATATCTTGGGATCATGATTTTATTTTACTTATTTCTCTCTTGTTATCTCCCACCTGCTCCCCAATAACTGAAAGTTATCAGACATTAAAAACAGTTAAATGCAAAAAGCCAAGCACCAAACATAGGTACCTCAGTAGATTACCAGTTTGTCTTCCACATCATATACTAACACATTCAACAATCCCCACATCAGACTATCCATTTTAAGTGGTTTTTTTTAAGCTTCCTCAGCCTCAGAAACCCACAATATGAGGATCTAAGTTCACTCTTGAAATAACGAAAGAGAAAAATTAAATTAAAATTTTTGCAGATACCCTGATAAAAGCTTTGTCTGTGGTAAGTTAAGGTACCAAAACCTTATTAGAAAGACTTCCAGCTTCTTTATATGACTTTCATCCACAAAAATCAGCAACCTCAGATCAAATTCCCTAATAAAAGAACTGCTTTATACAGTATCCTTACCTTAACACAGCTAAAGTAAAACACAAGCTTACTCAGACAACTATTCGCTTCTCCTACTTTTCTACTCAAGAGAGAACACATTGTACTCATCTCCCTTGATTTTAAGAGACCGACTTTTATGAGGCCCTGCTGCACCTGATTGTTTCAACTGGTTGAACTAGGACTTTCCATCACCTGCTGGGACTTGACCCTCCCACTCTTCAGCTAGGAAGGACCTTTTACTAGGAAAGCTCTCATGATTAGTTTATAAATACTCCTCCTTCAGCAATGCTACAGCTAGAGGAGTTTCTTTGTGCAGTTATAGTATGCAGCATTAGTTCAATACATTGCTTTTCAACAGATCTCTGATCTTAGCTCCACTTTGAGTAAAGGAACATCTCTAGCAGCTATTACCTTTGCCGGATTTGGGAGTTGCGTGATTGTTACAATCCTGTTCTTCAGAGAGCTCAGTAGCAAACCTGAGAATCTGTTGCTGTGTATGCTCACCCCAACATATTAACTTAATGTACTTCCCAAATGTTGGCTTCCTTCTTTCTCCGTGCCTTATTTAGCTCTTGGGGTTTTTTGCCTGTTAAAGTTTCATTTAATTTGCTTTCTATTCCTAGTGACTATTTAAAGACTTGGTTTCTAGGTATGTTTCTTATTGTTCCTGTGTTGTTTTGCCAGGATTATCTTTATGAGTTGCTGCCCAATTTGTCTAAAATTTGCATTGTTTTCTTGCATGTTAATTAGGCTAAAGAAAGATCAAGAAGGTTCTCTGGGCATGCTGAGGGATGTAGCCCTCTCCTTTAACAGCACAGAGATAGGAATGGGCAGGGACAGAGCCTGCTAAGAATTCTTTGCCGCATTTCTTGTCTCTTGATTCAAACAACATAGCAAAATTCTTAGAGAGGGGTGAGTTTGGAATCTGTCATATAAACTTACTTTTAGAATAAAGTAAGACTGAGGCTATTTTCTATGCCTGTAGTGACTTGAACAGAGAATAACAAACCTAGCTCTGCAATATATTTCCTTGGGGATATCCTGTCAGAGTATCTTCAGAGAATTTTCAACATCACTAGCTTTTGCAATGGATTGCTAAAGCTGCTGTTAAACAATTGGTGCATTGGAGCAATAGTCTATGGTACATTAGTGGTATCAGTAGGAAAAAAAATCAAGCCATGTGCCTGATTTGGGTTTTGTGCAAGAGAATGAGAAGAAAATAAGAAATCCTTCTATGTAAGTGATGTGGGTCTTCCTAAGGTGCCTGCCAGAGGGTATAACTGAATAGATAAATACAAGTCATTAAAATGCTTTAATGAAGGGGGGGGTGTGGGTGTGTGTGTGAACAAAACACAAAAACCTGCAACAGGTAGAAGTACTTAGATTTGCTGTCTTTTTTATTCCTCCTAAGTTGCTGTTTAAATACATAAGGGTCTATTATTTTCAATGTTCTAGTCTATAATTCTGTGTCATTGTCATAAAAAAATCTAATGAAAAGATAATACTTAAGCTATAAGAATGAGTAAGCACACACTTTCAAGGATAGGCTTTCAATGATGTTAAGGTGCCTGAATAAATCCAAAATCTACTCTTTCACAGCCTATCTTACAGATACCTAATGGTTTGGTGAGAGGAAGGGTGGTTTATAAATAATAAAATGGAGAATTGCCCTTGTATATATATTATACTTGTTTTACAATATACAGTATAGTGTCCCATTATTTTTGTACTTACATACATTTTTACTTCTATCCATTTGATTATTTAAATGAGTCTCTTAAGTCTTTCTGGTCTATGCATTTTTTCTGTTCTGATGGGCAAATTCAAGCCTGTTACTCTAGCAGATAAGACTTTTCCCGAGCTATGGTGAGATCAAACTTCACTTTTATCATGATGCAGAGAGAAAAGGGACAGTAGATAAATACTGAATTATTAATGCAGTGATGTCCCAAATAAATACAATTCAGTTAATAGGTAAACTTACTTTATTTGAAGGGGTTTGTTGGTTTGTTTTTCTCAAACCATTTCTACCATCTCATGTAGGACAAAACCAGAAAAATAGTTTCCCAAGGATGTTGATTTTGTTCCTGAAACCTTTGTCTACAGATACTTAATGCCTCTTAAACTAAAACTTATTTCCCAGTGAGGAAAAGATTCTGATTCTGCAAAAGTCTTAGCCTTTCTTTTGAAGAAAACCAAGTTTATATTATCCACAGTCTGTCAGATCTATCTCTTACCCCCTAGAAAATGGCCTTGGGTTGTTTTGGGTGTTTAAACATGCTGCCTAATTTCAACAGATTTTGACTGAGTGCTAAGGGATTCAAAGGTTCTCATTTTCTCCAGATTTCATTTAAGTAGTCAGGTAGTTGGATAGAATGGGGGGGAACCAACCAACCAACCAAAAAACCTGTTATAATTTCTACTGAATGAAAGAATACAACAGGAACTCCTTCCCTAGTATATATCAGAGAAACTGTATCTGGGATTTTCAAACCACAGGGAAATCTTCGATTTTCACTACATCAGATACTGAGAATCCAACCCCAGGAGCTCAACATGAAAGCGAGGTATATTTATTCTGTTGCTTATAGAACTCTTGTGTAAAATGTTCCCCTCTGCCCAGCATAAAAGCTCAGAGACAGGCAACTTCAGATCTAGTTGGAAGCAGGGAGGAATTGCCATTTAAGCAACTGGCTGCTGCTGAGCTGGAGTTGGAGACTTGTGTTGGGGCTGGGAGATATCGGTCCTGGACAGGGGTAGGATTCTCATTTGAGTTCAAAAACCATGCAGAAAGTCTAATATTTCTCAAAACTGAACATAAACTCCCAAAACTCCTCCCATAAAGCAGACACTTTATCAAGCTGGAATTTCATTAAGCAGAAATTTAGCATGGTGGGAAATGCTCTGTTGAATTGGAGCCTTTATACTTCATCAGCTAAGGACTGCTAATGTACCAGAACACTCTTAAGAACTTGCTGACTTAACAGTGATACTTTGTAAATCATGTACTTCCCTATTTGCTCTTTGAATCTAAGTGGTAGAATTGTTGCTATACTTTTTGAAGCTAATCTCTTAAATCTATTGCACTTCTGCATTTTACAAGGAATTTGCTGCCCTCTATTGATCAGTTGTATTAAACACGACACATGAAAGAGCTGTTTCAGTCTTCAAGAACTTTGCTAAGGGCATGTATAGGTGTTTGGATATATATTTCTTAAGCTTTGAACCTTTATAGTGCAACTCATTAAATGATGTATGTCTTGTATTTCAATAATACTGGCTAAAGAGGATACAGCTATTGTTATTGTGAAAAGCCTGGAGCTGTGCACACCCTATTATTTGTTATCTGCTCTTTAGAGAAAGCAATAAAATGGGTGTATGCATTTGGGAATGATGTGTAATGTCATTCATTGCTTCTGTAATGTTTCATATAGCAGTGCTTTGTTCATACAGGGGCTTATGCAATATGGATGGCAAATAACATTGTTTCGAACTAATGCTGCATATTTTTGTCATATTGAAGAGCGTGAGTGAATGCCCTCACCACTGGACTTTGCTGTTCATGAACTGGGAAGCAAAATCATGCAACTAAAAGCTTTTTAGCAACGAATTAAGTATGTAATACACATACTGCCTCTAGGAGCCAGAAAACCTCCTGCTGATGTCTCAGAAAGCAGAAACTAGAAGCCTACAGCAACTTCGTAGTTGTCAAGGCAGAAAGACACTTGCTTTCCTCACCCTTTTTGTGAGTGTCACCAATCTGTCTTGAAAGATAAATAGGACTAGTTGCTTACAATTTTGAATTGCAAAGTATTGTTTGACAAAAAGTTCTTCTAGTTGAAGTCTCTGTCAAAGCAAGAATATATCCTGGCATGGTAAAGAGGCGAACAATTAGCAAGGCCTGCATTTAACAGATGGATTCAATATTTATGTAGCTACTGCTCGAAAGTGCAGAGACATTACTGAGATTGCAGCATGTGTGAGCTTACTGAAAAAGAGTAGTGGTTGAAGAACTGTCTTTTTGTTTTCTACAACAGCTCCTGAAATCCAGGAAGAGCTTCCTTAAATATCCACCCATAGCTGTTCATATCTTAAGCCAAAGGTTCTGCTGCTGTTTCACAGTTAACACACTGAAACCTTCGATCTTGGTGGGATTGTGACTTTGCTTCGGTATTGCATCTCTGGCTAAGGGGACATGCAGAGGTCCAGCAGCAGGTTTTGCACTCGCATGAAGATCCTGAAGTTTCTGTTGGGCACAAGTCAGTTCTTGTGCAGAATCTGAGCAGGTCTGGACGATGAAAGCTGACACTAGTTTCAATGACAAGATGAAAAAATACCTTTTAGGAGATTACTCTATGCTCATCTTTGTGCCTCCCTTAAAACAAGATTTCAGTGATTATAGTGATTGTCGGTTTGATAGCGATAACATGGGATTAGGCATTCAGTCTTTAGGTGCTTATCTGCAGGTTATCTTCTTAGAGATACAGCTCTAATGCAAAGATTGGAAATCCATGTAAATATTATTGTTGTTTTCAACATTCAATAGCCCCTTCTCAGATACCTTCAACAATGGTTTATCAGACCATGCTTAAGTAGAAAATAGGTAGCAGCAAAGTTTGTGCTGTTGGTACCAACTGGGTCATATATGCTGCTTTCTCCTTAAGGAAGAAACACAGAATCATCTCTGGAGCAACTTCTGTAAACTTGAGAAATACTGTGTTTTCTGGCTTACTGTTCAATTTACTCACTGGACGGAATGTATAATCCTTAAATAAGCTCTTGGACTCTAGAATGTATGAAATCAATATAGCTGCTCCTGTCTGGGCAGATCAAACTTACTTTTTAATTGCTCAGAAAGAATTAGTTTGATTTCTTTTTTTAAAAAAATCTTGTCACCTACTTAATTGCTTTTTTCACTTCAGTCTTTAAATAGGTGTCACTGAAATCTTTCCCACTCACAAGCCTGTAATTCTGCAGAGAGAAAAAGACTAGAAACAACTGGGATTTAACATTTTACATATTGATTTCCAAATACAAGAGGAAAACATATACAAGTATAGAAAATTGAGAAATCTAAAACCAGTTTTAAACCAAATGTTCTGGCTGCTTATTAAAGCCATACTTTCCTGTGGTAAGAAGAAACTCTGAAAATTGTGGTTTGTCTGATGCCAAGTTCATGTCCCTGGGTCCAACATCAATCAGTGCTGCTTAAAGTAACAATAATCCAGAAGATTTCCACTGAATGCACCATGCAAAGCACCTCTGGGCACAGCTCCTTCAGCTCGTCATTCCCTGCACTCCGCAAGCATCCATGTGCACTCCCATGAAAGGACGTTCTACAGGCATCTGAATGAGACTGTGCTGGACACTGAGGGCTCTTTGCTCAGCTGCAGAAAACAATTCCTCCAGTGTATGGTCACTGCTTCTCAGAACAGACCTGTGTGTGGGTGCCACTCGCCCTGTGCTGGTCTGGGTGGTACAATATAAGATACAGCTACTGGAGGGTAACTATTGGATATCTAGCCAGAGACTGCTTTGTCATTGCTCTATATTAAACCCTTGTATTTGTCCTTTACCGGAGCTCATGAATTACTCTCCCTCTAAATAGCCATCTTTTTTGTGTGACCTTCTCAGTTTAGAAGCAGAGTCCTGCTTTCATTCTCTAGCCCCTTGTGAAGATGCTTATGGCAATACAGGCACTAGGAACTCCAGCTTTCAGATTCTGTTTTTTTTTTTTATTTTGCATGAGGACAATAACTTTGTCATGTTAAACTAAATGTATTGCGAGCCATCTGCCATTCTGAAAGCGTCACCTGTATAACGAGTTGAATATATGAAAACTCACCTCTTGCCACTTTTCTTCACCTTCTTAATCACCTCTTGCTACTTATTCTGTTGTTAGCTGCATGTTGTGATGATTAAAATTTCAGTTGTGTTGTATGATTGCCCTTGACCAAAGTCTCGGTTCACCATTTCTATGTAAAACACTTCAGTTAGTCATGAAGATTTTAAGCATAATGAGAAGGATTTTTTTTTTTTTCATGACAGCTTCTTGTGCTTCCTGTTTCTTTTTGTGTGCAAAACAAAAGCAGAAAACTGTGAGAAGGACACAGAAGCAACCAGAAATTGCTTAATAAATACTCCACCTGCTCCATAGCTTTCTTTGACCTGTGGATATTTGTTTGCACTGTTTGTGTAACATATCTTCCTGTGGGCTTTGGCCTTGGAGACCTACTTATCAAATAAGGAAACAGGCACATGTTTTAGCTGGTAGCGAGTAGGCACTGTGCTCCTTGACAGTTGCTTCCTCCTCAGCCAAGACTTTTTGGCTGTGCATGGTTTAAAATCATTGGTTTGAACTTAGGCTGCAAATGAACAGAAGAGGACTATTCCCAATGCACAGAAGTGCAGAGACGTCAGGCAGTCCAAAAAGGCAGCCTTAACAAACACAGCTTTACTCCTTTACATCCTTGGCCACAGAAGCATGTGCTAAAATGTTGACTTCAAGGGAAGCTGCAACATCTAATGTTTGTTTAGCCAAACAGAATTTGGCTAAGTCTGTTTTTGTCTTTAATTTTGCTTGGAATGGCTTTTCAGGTGTTATACAAGCAAGCCAGAGAGGAAAGACAAGAAAATGTGCACCAGAAAACATATTCTTATTACTATTACTGAAACAGCATGATAATGGTAATAAGAATTTAGAAAAAAAAAAAAAAAAGTGGGTCACAGTTTTACATACTTTCAACAATAACATTTTTGCAAGGTTCTGTTAACATAAACCATTTTCTGATGGTTCATTTATAGAAGCAAGCAAGGTGTTAAAACCTGACTGAACTTGCCCCATCACGTTGCTGTAGCTACTGCAGAAGTCTCTCAGCACCTTTTGCATTTCTAATGGGCAACTGTCTGCCTGATTGATTAAGGTCCTTACAGTCCCCATCAATAAATTAACTGAGCTGAGTCAGTTTGGGCTCTGGAGCCCTTCTTGAAAATGAACTCTTATTAAGGATAAATACTCAGTAAGTTGTAAGTATAGTGCAAGCAACAACAAAGTGCACTAGGTAAACTCTGGAGATGGGCTCAGGCTAGAAATACAGGTGGAAATAAATGTCCATCTCCTTGTCATCCGGGGTAACAATTGTAAGGAGAAGTGATGTGGGAAATGTCACTGTGCAATACACTTAATGTATCTGCTGTTATTTTTTATGTGATTACAAGAGTTGGCTACTGCACTAAAAGCTTTGGATACAACTTCCTAAATGTTCCTTACCTCCCACCATTTGAGTCTTAATATATTGTGTATAAGCAAATTGTTTCCAAAAAATTACTTAATAATTCAATTTGGTTTGCTTTAATGGTAGAACAGCAGGTCTTATGGATAAGAAAGCAGTAGATGTGATATCCCTTGACTGTAGTGAACTTCAGTGGAAGGGTTGCATGACATTTTTCTAAACAAGCAAAGGAAACTTCTGCCTTAATAGAACTTCCATGGGTGGATATGAAATTTGTCAGTAAAAATATTTGAGTAGCTCTCAGCAATTTAGTGTCAAAATGTAAGAGGTACATCCTGTCTCCTGTTCTGTTCAATAAGTCTATGTATTGCAGACAGCACAAAATTTGCAGTTCTTCTTCAGAAAGTTGGAGGACAGGGTTAGAACTCAGTGTGATCTCAGCAAAGCAGAGAGAGAGACAGGGGTAGGTGGATAACACTGGCTGGAAAAAAAACATGTGGGATGATGGTGCCACACAGGGCGAATCTGAGTTAACATCCTGCTGCATCAACAACATGTCAAGGTGTATAAACAATCTAGCCTGAAATATAGGGAGTATTCTTCTCTGCTCCATGCTGAAATACTCTTTTGGGGTTTATGTGTTGAATGTGACCTATTTGAAAACAGTCTGGGTGAAAACAGTAAGAATTCACTCAGAAGCATAAAACAGATTCAAAAAGGCTGGAGGAGCTGAGGTTAGGTAGCCTGAAGGAAAGAAAGCTGAGAGGAGCACTGAGACACACACACAGTCAAATACAGAAAACCCTATTGAAGAAAACAAAGGGAATAGCCTGTTCTCCAAGTCTCTGTGGCTGACAGGACAAGTAATGGGCCAAAATCACAAGAATTTAGGAGTGATCTCCATTATTTAAGGTGACCTTATGCAAAACTGAAGTCATTCTATAACCCCAAATTCTCTTTCTCAATAAATGAGTAGTCATCATCCAGAAGTTTTTTCCAAGTGTAATGTGTTTCACTTTTAATAACAGAGATTGCAGTACCACTCACCGGAGTGCTGACTCCTGTCTAGCCTGCTCTGCAAGACCCCTCTTTAAATGCAGCAATGAGGTACAGTCTGTGCAGAACTAGACTATATTACTTCAACTCTAATTCCTCTTTTGCCCAGGGCTCATCTTGTCTGACCACTTTTTCCTCCTCTTTTATCTCTCGTCTAAAAATAATTCCATTTCTACTCATGCACTTGTCAAATTAAAAAATATTGTCCTCACACTTTGATTAGAGAACCAGGTGAAGCTGCTGCCAATAAATGCATTTTGAAGAGCTGGGGGCAGGAGAAATACAAGAGTATAAATCTAACTAAGAGGCAGCCTTGCAGAAGACCTGTAGCACAACTTGCTCGGGGCCAGCAAACCTGAGAGACGGCTCTACTGCTGCATACTTAACTGCCGTAGAGAGATGCTGACGTTGGTTGTTTGGACGCAGCAGTACTTTCTAGTGTACAATTCCCTGTTTACTCCTTATCTAGGGTCACAGAACAAGAGGAACTTGCTCTGAGCATTTAGGTCATGCTGGGAAGACTGAGAGTGATTCCATTTCAGAAGTTTGCAAGTTGTTGTACATGAAATAATAATGATGGATGAGTTTAATGGTCCACTGTTCTACTTTACAACAATTTATTGGGGGTATTACATGAACCAGTAAAGCTTGAGAACTGTTGTTCTCCTTCAGTCATCAATTAGGTTAGTAATCATTGCTGGACTGGGCACATAAAATGATCCTATTAATCTTTCAGGGTTCAAAATCAAACATCAGCTTTTGAATCTCTTCCAAGACCTCTGTTAGATCTATATATTAAGATCATGCTTCCTTTTTCTTTTGTGGACATATGCTGCTTTTGCAAATGCTCTAGAAGAAAATGGTTTTGAATCTCAGCTAGTGTTATCAGCTTGCTCTTAAGGAATATATTCTGGCTACTCAATTGGAGCTGCTACTTATAAAAACATAACAAAGCAATCCAAAATAGCTGTTATATCTACTGTTAGTTTCAGTGGAGTCCAGCTGAAACTAAGGTTTCCTGCTTTGTGGAGAAATATGATGTTTTGAAATGTTTCTTTCATCCCAATTGAAAATTTAAAGTCAACATTATCTAACAAATGGTAATTCCAGATAAAATGGGAATATCATCATCACAGTTTTCCCTTTAGTGCTGCAACATTTAGAAATTATATAATATAAAGTGTTTTGAATTATTTTGGGGTCAAATTTAGAGTAAAATTATGCACTCTCAGTCACTAATTTCAGTCAAAGCAATATTTCCCAAGAGAACCTAATCTATCAGAAAACTCTGAGCGAGTATAGCTGGTATCTTCAAGGGATTGCCCCATTACTTTATTTTGCTCCCTCATGCTTTTATCTGTCTGTCTATGACTTTTATCTTATGTACTGCGACTGTAGCAAGGAAAGGGCAAGAGAGATGCTCCTTTGAGGGGGATGCCAAATAAAGGGCATTATGTCCAAGCTCAATACAGTTGATGGATCTTGGATGGTGGCAAATGTGCAGCAATGAGGTACAGTCTGTGCAGAACTAGACTATATTACTTCAACTCTAATTCCTCTTTTGCCCAGGGCTCATCTTGTCTGACCACTTTTTCCTCCTCTTTTATCTCTCGTCTAAAAATAATTCCACCATTTCTCCTCATCTACTTGTCAAATTAAAAAATATTGTCCTCACACTTTGATTAGAGAACCAGGTGAAGCTGCTGCCAATAAATGCATTTTGAAGAGCTGGGGGCAGGAGAAATACAAGAGTATAAATCTAACTAAGAGGCAGCCTTGCAGAAGACCTGTAGCACAACTTGCTCGGGGCCAGCAAACCTGAGAGACAGCTCTACTGCTGCATACTTAACTGCCGTAGAGAGATGCTGACGTTGGTTGTTTGGACGCAGCAGTACTTTCTAGTGTACAATTCCCTGTTTACTCCTTATCTAGGGTCACAGAACAAGAGGAACTTGCTCTGAGCATTTAGGTCATGCTGGGAAGACTGAGAGTGATTCCATTTCAGAAGTTTGCAAGTTGTTGTACATGAAATAATAATGATGGATGAGTTTAATGGTCCACTGTTCTACTTTACAACAATTTATTGGGGGTATTACATGAACCAGTAAAGCTTGAGAACTGTTGTTCTCCTTCAGTCATCAATTAGGTTAGTAATCATTGCTGGACTGGGCACATAAAATGATCCTATTAATCTTTCAGGGTTCAAAATCAAACATCAGCTTTTGAATCTCTTCCAAGACCTCTGTTAGATCTATATATTAAGATCATGCTTCCTTTTTCTTTTGTGGACATATGCTGCTTTTGCAAATGCTCTAGAAGAAAATGGTTTTGAATCTCAGCTAGTGTTATCAGCTTGCTCTTAAGGAATATATTCTGGCTACTCAATTGGAGCTGCTACTTATAAAAACATAACAAAGCAATCCAAAATAGCTGTTATATCTACTGTTAGTTTCAGTGGAGTCCAGCTGAAACTAAGGTTTCCTGCTTTGTGGAGAAATATGATGTTTTGAAATGTTTCTTTCATCCCAATTGAAAATTTAAAGTCAACATTATCTAACAAATGGTAATTCCAGATAAAATGGGAATATCATCATCACAGTTTTCCCTTTAGTGCTGCAACATTTAGAAATTATATAATATAAAGTGTTTTGAATTATTTTGGGGTCAAATTTAGAGTAAAATTATGCACTCTCAGTCACTAATTTCAGTCAAAGCAATATTTCCCAAGAGAACCTAATCTATCAGAAAACTCTGAGCGAGTATAGCTGGTATCTTCAAGGGATTGCCCCATTACTTTATTTTGCTCCCTCATGCTTTTATCTGTCTGTCTATGACTTTTATCTTATGTACTGCGACTGTAGCAAGGAAAGGGCAAGAGAGATGCTCCTTTGAGGGGGATGCCAAATAAAGGGCATTATGTCCAAGCTCAATACAGTTGATGGATCTTGGATGGTGGCAAATGCAGTGCAATAAGCAAGAGGAGCCCTTGGGAAGGCGGGCTCCAGAGACCAAACTCTTACTTGGACTCCGTGGTGTAGGTCAGCCTTTCATTGCTGGCAGAGTACCTCACATGTCCTAGTCCATGGCTGGGCCTCCCAGGCACTGCTTCTGTATTAATAGCAAGAACGTCCACAAGGAGGGGTAAGGAAATTATTTCCACAGTGTAACTTAGAAAGGAGGTAAAAAGATATTCAGATGGAATAGCAATGATAAACTACACGGGCTTTGCTTCTAACTTCTAACTGCTTCACAGTAAAAGAGAAAAGCAGGGCTTTAGTGCAAGCCAATGGACTTGATATGGCCCCTCTATCTCTGCTTATCACAGCATCACACTTGAGTCACTGCCCAGGACTGTCAGAGGCAGAAGAGGTGCTTGGCAATATCAGTCAAGTAATTCTAAGTGAAGCAGACATCTCTCCTGCGATGAGATGGTCCGTTCCCCATTCCCCCCTCCCCTTTCTCCTTCTAGATTTTGTAGAAGATTTGGAAAGCTTCTCAGTGAGAAGTGTTTGGTTTTAGCTGGGAGCTCAAAGTCCTCAATTCATTCTTCTCGTTTTTGTAGGGATCAAGTTATTCTTCAGTAAGACAAATTTTGATCATCAGGAGATTCTACCACTTGGTCGTGAATGAGGGAACGGCACTATCTTAAACTCTCCGTGTATTGCTTCATCTTCACAGGTTTTGAGTTTGTTTGACATTATCAGCCTAAAAATACAGCACATGGTGTGAAATTTCACATGGAGTTTTGGGAGAGCCATTGTGACCAGGTCGGGGTGGGAAACTGCTGTGAAAGCTTTTCGTAGTTTGGGAAGGAGTGCCTACAAATATTTGGTGGAAACAGAGAGGATATCTTCTTTTTTTCCCTTTTTTTATTTATTGTATTTTATTTGTTTGTTTGTTTGTTTATTTATTTGCTTATTTATACTTTATTTTATAACTTTGTGAAGGATCCGAGTTAGCCGCTAGATGTCATTGGTGCCATAGTGAAGGGGAGC
>NW_008825167.1:8288488-8299743 GCF_000699105.1 Pygoscelis adeliae
CTGCGGGCTTTCGCCGCGTAGATTACCCCCCAAATCCCCGGAGCTATTCGAGACCATCTGAAATCTGGGAATGCAAGCATTTCTGATGTTTTTCATTACCAAGACCTGCATCTGAGAGATTAGGTGGAAACCACGATGAAGTCATGAAAACACGTGTCTTACAAAAAGTATTTTTAGTATTTTCATAATTAAATGGCAATTTTTCATTAAGAAAAATGCAAATACAGGAGTGAAAGTAAAGAGCAAGACTTTTTTTTAATGGATTTTTTATTTCTTCTGCTATTAACTAATGGTAAGCACACTGAACATTTTCAGATTGATTCCACTGAGGTTTTCATTTATTTGATAAACATTATCTGATGCACACAAGTAAGTAAATAAATAAGCAGCCCATTATCTGTTAATTCCCGAATCCTTTAAAGTGAGGGCAAATAATCCACTGATGAAAAGGGAGTTTAGATTTCTCATTTTAGAGTGGTAGCAGTTATTTGGAGTTGCATTGGCAACACTTACTTATAGGACAGTAGGAAAACACACATTTTCATCCCTGTAAGAACTGGACAACCAATTGCATTTGAGTTTTAGTAAACCTTAACCTCTTTCCAATTTCACCTGTATTAAGGCACAGAGTACAATGTGTTTCAGTGCCATTCCGCAAGAAATACTGAGCCTGATCCCAGGGCTGCCTCTCTCCTAAGCTTTGCTGAAAGTAAGGCTGGTCATCAGCACTGTGCTGAGATTTGGAGATCCCTGGTTTTATGTGGAAAATGGCATCTTCTGAACGGTCTTAAATGTTTGTAAGTGGAAATCAAGGACATTCAAGGGTCTTCATTTCTTCAGAAACACACACTGACTGCCCAGGGATCCAGTTTCTCTTTCCCGGGAATTAATGCACCTACACTGGAGCAGCCACGCATACGGGGACCCCACTGGTTCCCTCCCAAGCTCACAACGTACATGGATCTGTTTTGTGGTTCTGTGCACTCACCTACAAAGAAGAACATCTTGGGGTTAGGCAACTATCCCAGTATGCAATTTCTCTCTTCAAATGATTAATTATATGACCATAAATCCATAAGTCCTCTGCAAATTTTATAGGAGTTTCATAGTTCATTAAAATTGTACTGTCCTTCTGCTTAGGAGAATGGTGGAAGCAAAGTGGACCAGAATTTGTGTTTTAACACACACATCAGTGGAAATAAGTAGAAAAAAAAAAAATCCCATTGCAAAAACAGCTAAAAAAAAAAAAGAGGAAGACAAACCCACCTTTTTTCTTCCTGTAATTTCAGTCAATGAAAATTCAGAAACTTTTTTAGGAAAATGGGAAGTGTTCACAAAAAAAAATCCTCGTTCTTGAAATATAAGTCAGAAACAAACCTAGAGTCGCAAAAAGCATCACAGAATAAATAGAAGTTACAGAGAGAGATATTTGTGCTGGCAAGCATCAATTTACACCAGTCAGGAGACTGCAGACAGCTCAGGAGTTCAGCTATAATAGATTGGTCACAGCTAAATATGCCCTTAATCCATTGCTAAGAGTCCCTGGAATGCAGTGAGGTCAAGATTTTTTTTTATTTTTTTTTTTTAAAGACACCCAAAGTTAAGAGTTTTAGGGCAAGATTTTGAGAGGAACGAACAGACAAATGGACAGGTTGTGTCTTTACGACCTTAGTACCTTGTACCTTTAATATTCTTTAGGCCGGATCAATATTTTCTGCCCTAGTCTGAAAAACTGCAGAGCACACAGGGGCATCCCTAACTTTAGTGGGTCTTTACCGGTGGCCCACCACTTAAAAATCAGACTGTTCAGTTAGTGATCTTAGTATTTGTTTATATCTCCATGCTTGTTTGTAGGGTTTTTTACTTACTTCCCAATTATGCTGTGGAGCTGAGTGTGCCACTGGCTCTACCTGTCTAGAATCACACAGAAAAACATCATCCACCTTCATCCATAGCACACAAACTGACTGGTGCTAAACCAGTGCATGCACTTTAGCTTCAGGGGTTTGCACACAGTTAGAAATCAGATTTCCACTGGTTACTGTAAAAATTGGGGTAGCATTTTCACACTGCGTAAGTATTCTATCATGATTTTTATTTTACAGTGTGTCAAATTAAAATTAAGCCACATATGCAAAGCAGAAGTGGCTTTTATGAGTAGCATCTGAGTACTTTGTTTCCCCAGGATATTATTCATGACAAAACATTAGACAAACCCTGCTGAAGTTTTAGGACAGGAGGTGGACAAATATCTCTCCTTCCACCCAGTTTTCTATGATTTTGTGCTGCAGGGAATGAAAGCCCTACTGGTCGAAGGAGAGCCAGCGATACATCATTTCCCCAAATATCTACAGGGTTATCTGCAGTGTTACCTGTCTGCACACATTTTACACCACAGCGGGGAATGAAGCACCAGTTCAGGGAGTTCTGCAGCCACAGGAGCATTTTTCTTCCTCTCGCTCTCCACAGCACAGTGACTCCATACTCCACTTTACTACGCTGCAATCTTAGTCTAAGACCAATCTTTTCAAGTACAATGATATGTATTACTGTATTTTCCTTGGCAAAAATATCATGTTGCCTTTTCCATTCTTCTCCTCAACTCTGCAGGCCCTCACTCACTTTTGTTCTTGCTTTGGATCTATCCTATTTCTGTACATAATGGATCAATTCGGTGCAAGGTAATTCCACCCAGCATGTGTCTCATTCTCTTCAGAAAGGAAGCTGTGAAGTGTTGTGTAACTTTGAGACTCTCCACGTTTTTTAGCAACCCTTGAGTTAAGACTTCACCACATGTGTAAAGTTCCAGCTAGGTTCCGTCCCTTTAGGTTTGGGGATTAAGACAGGACAGAAGCATGGGCATCTGCAGTTATAGGGTTTGTATTTCCTCTGAGGAGGATTCATCGTGATGAAAACAGAAGTCCTGCTACTAGGCATAGAACTTCTCTTCCCTCTGTCAGCATCCCCACCTCATCCCCTGACGTCACCTTTCCCTGTATTAAGTCACAATGCTCTGAAAAACTGTGCTCACGTGCACCTATTGTGGACCTCATGGGTTGGATGACATGAAGTCCATTTTCCCCACTTCAGTGCTTCATGAGAAAATGTCAGTCATTCAGGCTTGGAGGACAGAGGCAAAAAACTGCAAAGGTTGTTCTGAGAGAAATGATAGCTTAATTCCTGAGGAAACTAAGGTGGAATTCAGGTGATGGTAGATGATGCTGGCTGCTTTTGAAAACCTTGGTCACAATCTTTTAATAGGAATATCCATGACTGCAAATATGTCCTGTGTCTGTATTACAATAGTAAGATAATACTGTGTTATTAGATCATTATGCAGGTCATGGTTAGTAAAACTACAAAAAGAGTAGTGGCAAGAGACCATGAAAGCTGTTGCTACGAGCTGCCTCTTAGATTAAGCTCTTTAAAGCATACATGTAAAGAGACACTCTTACATGTACATTAAGATCAAGAGTGAAATAATACATTTGACAATGTCACCTTCAGTGGTCTGCAATCGTTTGCACACTTGCAAAATGTAGAAGTTGTCCATCTGCATTGGGCTGACAAAAGTAGAGAGCCAAATGGGAATTGTGCAGCGGGCAGGCGAATCACTCCATGGAGGTCCCAGCGGGATCCACCGTCTGGCTGGTTTGTTCACGCTTGTCTATAGTGCTCCTTACAAATAAAATTGCAGATGATGCTGTGGTTTCTATTTGCTTAAATAACTTGTATCCTGAGTGGGAAATTTTCTGGATATAATCTTGAATATTGCTTCTTAAGAAATCAAATAAAGCATTTAACCAACAAACAAAAAAATAATGGCTTTGCTTGCAATACCTGGTTACACATAGATAGGAATTATTGCAAAAGTCCATTTAACGACAGATGCATGGGATTTGGTTTTGGTATGTATAATGCTGTAGGGTAGACAGTGATACTGCTTTGCAACTCCAGTACTGGGGGGGGGAGGTACCTGCTATATTTCTTCACCTTTTATTGGTCTACTGAAAGCATCTTGGATGTTGCTGTTTACCCAGCCTGCCAATGACAATATGTTTCCCCTACATAATCCACAACATCTGGATGCTTCTCCATCACCCAAAGCTTTTGAAAGCCAGGATGTTCTGCTGCTTTTATTTACATATGGTAATGAAGCACTGCAAGTCCAAGGGCCAGATTTCAACAGGAGTCTGGCACGAACTCTTGTAGAAAGGAGTGACTGATATGTCGCTTTGTAACAGTAAAGTTCCAGGTATGAGATGTATTTGAGTAGTGTATTAATGATGAAAATTTCATTACTCCACTTCCATGTGGAAAAAAAAATGCCTTTGCATTTAATAAGTCCGCTCCTCTTTGCTGACTGTAGGTGTAGAAATAAAATGGCAGATATGTGGATAACACAAGTGGAACTCAAGTGCACAGCTCCTAAACTCTACAGACACCTCACTTTTAACATCCAAGTCCCTAAACAGCTGAGATTCTGTATCTGTGCTCAGTCAGACTCATCTCAGCCTTCACGGGACTGGGCTTTTTAGCTTATGCCTAAACTCAGTCAGAACTGTAAAACAGCCATTCCTTAGCCTATCGACCTCAAAAAGATTTTGATCTAGTAAGACACAGTCGAACACAAAATGTAGCATACATACACTGGTAGTTAATAGGGATTAAGGCTCCCATGCTGGAAGAAGGAGATCCACATCCCATTCCTTCCACTGCTTGAGGAAATTCAAACCACATTTCTTCCTTTGCATATGGATTCTTAACCATCGTCTGTAGGCTCTTTCCCAGCACCAGCAGAAATTACAGAACAGGTCAATACAATAAATGGTGACAAATCTCTAGGACAGCCAGCGTTCCCCAGAGTCCCAAAGAAATGTATATTTGAAACTCCTAAATCAGTTATTAAAATCAGTCTCATGTCCAGAGGAAGGGAGAGAGGTTCATGTGACACCCAGTTTTTAAAGGATCTGTTGCACGCCTGGAGAACCAGAGATTAGTATGTCTGACTTCTGTCTCAAGCACTGGTAGAAATAGAGTTGAAATGGCTTTCACAGAGAGAAGTTATGTCTCCTAAGTATAGTAAAGTTCTTCAAAGCAGAAAATATGCCTGTGGATAAAGGTCACATACTTGATGTAATGTTCTTAGATTTCTAAAAAGCTTTTGATGAGGTCAGTCATCAGAAACATTTAAAGCAGATAGGATTTAATGGGATAAGAGAGAAGATCCTCCTGTGGATTAATAACTGCTCAAAAGATTTGTAACAAAAAGTAGTGATAAATGGTAGAAGGTAATTGCTAATGAAGTTCCACAGGCATCCAGATGTTCAACATATTTATGAATGGTCTGGAAAGAAGGTGAGTAGTGACGTAGCAGGTTTTTTTAATGACATGAAATTGTCTGGAGTGGTCAGAATTAAAACCATCTATGAAACATTTCAGAAGTACCTTTTGATACAAAATGGACAAAAAAATGGCAAATTCGATACTGAAGAATAAAAAGCCATGCACATATCCAATAATGAAACTCTATATATGTATATACACACACATAAATAAAAGCATATCTACATGTATATGTACACAGTGCTGGACTCTCACCCAGCTATCACCATCTGCAAAAGAATGATGAGTCACTTTGCATAAATCTTTGAAAGAATCATTCAGTGTTCAGATGTGGTAAAAAAGAAAAACAGGGTGTTAGGAAACACTAGGGAAGGAAGAGGGACCAATATACAGAACGACGACACTTTTAAACACATCGTGCATGCACACTCCTTGAATACTTTATGCAACTACCTCACCTCAGAAAAGATTTCTTAAACAAGATACATGAAAGTTCAAGGCAGACCGTTGCATATCCAGCATGACTCCCATATGAGGTCACAGATTAAACAAGAACTCTTGCATTTGAAAAAGAACTAACATCCTGGTCCCTGCATTTCACATACTCAAGTATGCTTGCTGAGTTTAATACAAGTATATCTCAAAAAGAAGTACTTTGGAAGTACTGGAAGTAGTGTAGAAGCAGGAGGTTACAATGTCTACTTAGAGACACCCTAGAACTGCATGAGTTGAGGACATAACTGAGGATGTTGTATAGGAAGTCGAGTCACCCAGTTTACAGCTCTGGATTGCACTTTTTAAAGCTGAGACTTTGCTAGCAAGTATGGTACTAAATCGGGAAGAACTAGTTACAGGCTCAGCTGGAGTTTTTAGAGCTGCAAATTAACAGTGGGAAGGAAAATCTTGAGACATTAAAATTAAGCATATATTTAGCAAGAAAACAGAAGTACCTCTGAAAATAGTATGTTAGGGAGCCATGTTTCCCATATGTATTATTTATTTAAAAACAAATAGAAGTTTCACCTTTTTATGAGATAGACCATATAGAGCATCCCAGTTTGTTTCTGGTACCTAATAATGCTCTCATGCCAACCTTCTACAAAGAAATATGTCAAGACCTTCATGTAAAAGGGAAGTCATAGCTGCTGTAGAGACCCAGGGCAGCCTAACACAGGCACCCTGCAGATACAGCTGTATCACTGCAGATGATCAGGCTTAAACTGAAGGGCAGCAGCATGTGCATATTTACTCCTGATCAGGAGACAAGGTAGGAGACATGACATGTTCTGACTCATCATGAGATGCTTCTGGATGTGAGAGGATTATGGCAGTAGTACCAAAACTCCTAAAAATCTCTCAGGGCTATTGAAATTGCTTCTGTCAGCTGGATTCAGTCGCTGTGACTACAGGGCAAACTGGTAGATCAAAAAATGAACCTTAACCAATCTGGTGAAAAAAGAAACTACTAGCTTTCTGAAAGGATATGGGAAAAAAAGCTAGAAAAAAGGCAAAATAAGTGGATTTATCAGTTTTACCAATCAGTGAATGCAAATTACAATTCCAAATTTAAACAACTCTGTATAAATAAAATCCTGTTGAGCAAATGATCTGCAGAGGATAACTGGTTTCTTCCTATTCACACACACACATATATTCTATATATTTTCCCTCCACTTACAAAACTCAGTGAGAGGTAATTAAATTTTCTTTTAAAAGAAGGTATAAATTCACCTAGACTTGTTTTAAAATTGTATTTGGTTGTATTTTCATCAAAACGGAAGTGTTAAAAGTACATAACACTCACTATCAGTGCATTAAATGTATTGCACACTCAGTAAAATATCTGAAACTAAAAATAGAGGCATGCTGGGAAGGATTAAATCCTGGCTTCATAAATCAATAGCAAATTGGTATAGAAATGGAAATCTTTTCTCAAATTAGGGTCCACTGCTGATTAATATGTTTGGCTGATCGAGGTATTGCTGCAAGGTTTACAGCACAACTTTCAAAGTTATCTAAAGGAGTTAAGACAGCCATTGAATATAAATGGGGTCTAAATCCCTTAACTTCCTTTGCCTCCTTACAAAGCTTTGACCTACATTTACACAGTGGTGCAGAAAGAATTATTTTATTCTTCAGAAGAGTTTTCAGGATTTTTTTTTTTTGCACGTTTGTTTTTCTTACCTGTTGAATGTGTGTGATAGCTGCCTCGCTGCTGCCAGCTAAGTGCGAACACAGGGTTCCTAGTAGTGATGGTAATGGTATTGTTGCTGCTGTAAATCATTCTTACAGCTACAATTATTGTTGTTGTTGTTATTTCTGAAATATTTCTGGGAGCTACATCACAACTGCAGGGTCTGCCCAGAAGATGTAGTCACCTCATTGCAGCAATCCTTTGGTCATTTGCAGTAATCCTCACTGTCTATAACGATATCCAACACATTTTGTTTTCCCTGCCAAAAATATTCCTTTCCCTTTATGCCAAGTAAAATTCAGGCCAAAGTTCTAAGCATTAGGTCACAGGGTTGCCTAAAAATGGGAAATGTCAGGTAAACTTAGTCTTCATATCCATTCCGCCTGGGGTTTCTTCTACTTAAAGCATCTGCACAGCAGCCGAGGTCAGCTTTCCTTTTGCCTCAGCTAGTCCCACTAACACCTAATCCTGGCCTAACACACTTGTGATCCTGAGTAAGGTTGACTTTACCCGTGTGCCAAATATCAAAAGCCAAGCTTGAAAATTGCCAGCCCAATTCTGGATTTTCTCCGTATGATCTGAATAACGAGCCTGTTCGTATGCTGGGATTTTCTTCAGACCATCCCGCTGGCACTGAGGAAAGGCTTGAAAGGCAAAGGGCAGCGTATGTGAACAAGGATGTCAAAATCCAGATTTCCGCGAATTCCCTAAGCAGAAGAACAGCACATATCGAAGCAAATTAATGTCACATTTCTTCTAAGCACGGCTCTTAATAATATTTGTGTTTCCGGGTCAAGTTTGGGTTCTGGCACCCTGCTTGGCCGAGGCGGCTGAGTGATGCTCGCTGTGGGGATGCCTGCGAAGAGGCTGTTTGCTCAGAGACTCTGAGCTGGAATCTGCTCCGTGGGGGCTCGCCAGCTTCTCAGCTCCTCAGTACCAAGGCATACCAGTCAGAAAAACACAAGAGGACAGCATCAGGCCCTGAGCAGTCCTTTAATCCTGTCTTATAGGTCTCAATGAGGAAAATCCATATTATCTTGTTGCCTAATACTGTTCATGGGATACAAGAAATCAGCTTAACAAAAAAATCCTCTGTAGGATAAGCGCAAAATACTCCTTTTGCTTTTAAGTTAAAAAATTATCCACTGGGAGGTAGAGGGTAGAAGAAGAAAGGAATTTCTGCCTGAAATCAATACAATTTGATCTTATAATGATTTTTTTTTAAAGTTGGTTAACATACCAGTTACTAATCCAGTCATAAGAGAGAATTTCATGTCTGAAATTTGGATGTTTATTTTGCCTTTTTTTTTTTTATTAAGAAGGTAAATGCCCATTCTTTTAGGAAAATAATATACTTGGAGCTGTCTTATTTCCTGCTGTTGATTAGTTACAAGTGGCTGGTATATCTTCAGCAACAAAATCACAGGCAGAGATTTCAGTGAAATCCTGGCTTCACTGCAGCCCGTGGGGGTTTCACTGCAGCTCTCTCCAGCAACATGTTACACAAGTAGTTCTGCTTTTAAACAATCATAATGCTTTGAAACTCATAAGGTGTGTTTTTCACAGTGCAATGTTGTATAATGGATGTTGGTTTTATGCTTCCCTGGATAGTAAGCACATCTGAGATAAAACCTTTCTGGCAGCCCTAACACCAGATTCCCTTTACTGAGTCACAGTCTGTGCAAAATATTCCCTCTCAAAATACAAGCAAGGGCCTACGCAGAGCCCTGCAGATGTAAACCTGGATGATTAGAAACCAACTCCGAATGTGGTTAAGTGTATTTATCACTTAACAGATAAATACAACAGGTTACAGCCTTGGCACCTGCAGTCGTACGACCACGTCAGCCTCTAGCTTTGGGGTTTTCTTCTTTACTTTTTAGACTGTGTGGACGCAAGAAAAGTTTTTTGGGGAAAAAAAAGCTTGAATCCTTGGGAGATGCCCTCAAATCTGAAGCTCAGATGTGCACATCTCCTTCCCATCCAGGCAACCTACCGTAAATCCACCAGATTCCCCCTGAAAACACACTCCAGGACTGCAGGTCTGCAAGGCAGGATCCGACCCCGGGCCCTGAGCACCTCCCTGGGCTGAGAGCCTGATGCAAAGGTCCTGATCCAGTCCCATTGAGGTCAATGGCGAAGTGCCCGTCCATCCTGGGGAGAACAAAAGTGTTGGGCTTGGCAAATCATTCCCGTTAATGTAGGAGACAATTACTGATGCCTCTTTGCAAATTGCTCTTCTTTGACATTTTTATAACTCAGTAATTTCCAGTTGTGTTCCCATGTTTGCCTCTTTTGTGTATAGTTTTCCTATTTTTGAGTGCATGGTTCATAACATTTAGACAAGCACTGACAACAAATTACCTGCTCAACTGGGTTCTATGAAAAGGGGCACTGAAACTTATTTACAAATTATGCGGACTCGGGCAGGGAGGGAGTAGTCACCGGGCGCGAATTGCGGGTGTGCTGCAAATCACGCATAGTTTTCTAGCCAGAAAAGCCCTGCGTTTGGGGAGGGGTGAGGGCCCGGGAGCAGAACTCTGTCCCTCACCCAAGACCTTCTTTCACCGGGGAAAATCCACCTGATTTTTTTTTTCTGTTGATAACTCCCTGGAGAAATGATCCATCAGAGAAGTAAATCAATACGCGAACAACCCCACACCCGACTGATTTGTTTTCCCATTTAAAGAATTAAGTCTACTTTGTATTTGCTTGTCTATTTCTCTCCGACTGTAATAAAATGAATAATGCATATTTACCTCCTAAAAATCCCATTTCAGTTTAAAACACATTCATGACAGGATCCAAATTTCTCAGCCCTCCACAACTCTGTGCCAGAGGTTTTTTAACACGGAATTGATCACTCCAAATGCAATTTCTCCTCTCCTCAGTTGAAACACATAATCGTTAAGAGGGGAAGTAACTGCGTACTTTGCTGTGTTTTGTTTTGTATTCTTTAATTCCTCTGAACCTCCGCAGTATTTTACTGCACGGCGGTTTTGATGTATTTCGGCTCGGGTTGATGTTAGATCCCCTGCATCCCAGCATCTTTGGCTAACACTGTTCTCCCATTTCGATAGCTTAATTTCGTTACGGTTATAAAGAAAACTCGCGACGCGCTTTATACATTATTTTAGAGAAGTGAAGAGAGCACGGCTTATTTTTAAAGCTGCCGATCTCTTAAGCAGGTTGATGTGTACCGGCCAACTTTAAAATTCAGCTGCACGTCCGTTTAGATGACTTTTTATCACCATGCCAATCCCCTGAAAATTATTTATGACTCGGGTTTTCGCTGCTCGGGATTGCAGCTGTCCTCGTTGGTCCCGGCATTTGTGTTTTCCTTTGATTCCCCGAAAGATAAACCGGGACCCACCAAAATTTGCAATCGGATTTGGTTGTCTTCTTCTGCCGCTGCATTTCGAGGCGTCTTTAACACGGTCCCGAACATCTAACATTTAAAAGGTCCTCTTGGACAGAAAAGCACCGACGTTCACTCCTTGCTCTGCAAGAAGGAATTTTAAATTGGAGTAGATCTCAGCTTTTCTTTTTTTTTTTTTTTTTGGTTGGTTGTGGGGTTTTATTATTATTATCATCATTATTTTCTGCGCTGATAAAAATATAAGGTTTAAACTGTATTTATGCGATGTCTGAATTGCAGGTGGAGCGTAAGGATCGGGACCGTATCTGTCTGTCTTCCCCCGCCCTTTTTTGCGGC
>NW_008825167.1:8301825-8314336 GCF_000699105.1 Pygoscelis adeliae
CCCACAGGGGCGGGGCCCTTCCACGGGCAGGCGGCGGCCGGAGGCCGAGGCGCCTGTCCCCGCAGCGCCCGGGCTGCCTTTGCCCGGGGCCGGCCCTGAAGTCCCGCCGGGGCCACCCGCGCCCCAACCGGGGCCACCTGCGGGGATCCCTGGATGAACCCCGGGGTGGGGGAGACCACCCCCCGCGGAACAGAGGGCTCGAATCAGCGGGTTGACAGACTTCTGTCACCTTTCAAGCCTTTTTAATGAGCGAATGTGCTCCTGTCAGCCCCGCTTCCTGCCCCATCTACTCTGTTGATCCTCAAGCGTGTCGGCTCGGAGGGAGGGATGGGGCAAAGGGGCGGTTTCTCTCACAGGCTGAGGGGGAGAAGGGGAGCTGCTGCCCAGCCCTGCTCCTTGCCGGACCCCGGCGCACAGCAATGCTCCCACTTTGCAATCCTGGCTAACCCAGCGTCCCCCGCTCTTTTCCAGGGATCAACCTGTCGTCACCCCCCCGCCCCTTCTCCTTCTCCCGGTCACCCCTCGGTCAGTGCCGTGTGTGCTCGCCGAGGGAAGCGACTAGCAGAGGTTCAGGCTGCCCCGTGTCCCCCCTGCCAGGGGACAGGACGAAGGGACACCCGCTGACAGTCACGGTCAGCGACAGTCCGGACAGTCCCGGGGGGAAACCAAGGCCCCGGGAGGAGGAACCAGGGTCACTCCTAGGAAGTCCTAAGCCTCCCGGGGGACGGCAGGGAGAGCACTAGTGGCTGCTGCCTGGTGGTAAAATTGTAATTTTTTCGCGCCGCTCCAGCCCCGGCCGTGCTGCGAGATGTACCGACCCGGGAGAGGCAGCCCGGGGCCGCCGCGGCCCCGCCGGCGGCGACAGGCTCCCCAAGGCGCTTGGAGAAATGCCGCTCGGATGTTCAAATAGGGTGAAATGTAAAATCAAACAACCACCCACCCCCTATCCCAATGAAGGCGGTGGATAAGGGCTAAACGAAAAGAGGGACCCAGCTCGGACGGGCAATCGTCGCCTCTGTTTGCCTTCGCTATTAGTTCACTTTCCAAATTAAATTCAGTTGTACTGTCGACAGCGGTGGTAAGCCCTACTTCATAACCTTCCTGAAATTTTCCTACTGGTCGGTACAATTCAGGTACTCATTCTCCTTAAAAGAAAGAAAAAAAAAAAGTCCCCAAATATGTGAAATTAAGGCTTTACCGGGATTTACGCTTTCGTATCACCATCGGGCAGCACCCCGGCATCGAGAAGACCTGCAGCAGGGAGTGCTGCAGTTACTTTTCTAACGGGCACTTTTCCCTCTTGGGAGAAGCAGGCTAGTAATTTAAAGGTTTGTGAAGCCACATGTAGTTTTAACATCACCGTTAACAAGAACAAACCCCGCGCTAATGGCCGTTAAATACCGCGCTAATAGTCCCCACGTGGAAAGAAATCCCCAAGTGTTACAAGTTCAGTTTAACAGCCTGGGCAGCGGCGAAATACGAAAACTCCCTTCTCCGGGTCCCCCGCCTTTGATTTATTTTTAACTACGGGCTCATGGGAACACAGCGCTGGAAAATCACGACCAGATGTACCTAAAGAGGCGCTTTCTCTGCTAAAATGCCCTCTTTTAGAGTAAAAGGAAAAAAATCTTTGAAATGGTTTGATTTTTGGTTTTAGCAGGGATGTAATTGCAAAAAATCGGGACAAAGCGGCGGCTTGTGCTCAGTGCAGAAGCGCGCAGCTGGGAGGGAGCAGCTCTGAAAGTAGAGCGCAGAGGCGCTGCGTTCCCCCAGGGCAGAGCTATCCCCGGTGGGGAGGCAGCCCGGGGCCCCAGGGCTGTTGCTCTCCTTTTTATGCCGCGGTGACATGCCCGGGTTTGGCCCGGAGTCGGACGGGCAGCCGCTGCTGGCAGGACGCGTTTGCTCTGTGCCGGGCTGTGCGCGGGGGGTGCCGGTGTCCCTGCGCCCCAGCTCGTTGCTCTTTCGGCAAAGTATCAAAGGTTTGGCTGTGAGAGTGGGTTTGCAGGAGGAGGGAAGAGACCAGCCCTGAGAAATGAAGGGGCTTTTTCCAGGTAAGAAATCCTTTGCCTAATCCTAAGTAGGGACGTCTTAGTGCCTTGAAATTTTTGAACGAAAAACATCTGTTTCAGACATGTTTCATAAAGTTTATTAGTAATTTTTTTTTTACTTCAGAACTACATCTGGAATGGGATCGGGAAAGGGAAACAAACATGGCTGTGCTCGCTGCTTGCTCTCATTTGCGACTTTATTCTTCGATTCTATCTAATATTCCATGTAATAACGGCAAATAACGATGGGACCGTTCATCTCCTTTCGATTATACAATGCTGGATTCTCCTGGCACGGTAATTTGGGCCTGGATGTACCTTTATAGATTTATTTTAAGGCTTCCTTTTCTTTCCTGATGAGAGATTAACAAATTGCCTGAGCAGTCGCCTGTAAGGAGAGTACAAAGCTGTCTGTCCACGCCTTAGTATCGGGTATTATAATTCAAATCCAACCCTTTTCACCTCGTATTATTGGAAAAGGTTATTGGGAGCTGGCTTTTGTTCCAGGAAATCCCATTTAAAAATTGCTTTATAGGCCATTTGCTGCAATCCTCGACATTGATCTCATTATAGCTCCCTCTCACTGCTGTTTATAAGTCCTGGTATTTACCAGCCCTTGGCGGCAATGCCTGGTGGCATTGCTTGCTGGGGCTGTCGTTGGGAGGAGGTTAGGTGCCAGTTTCTGGGTAGTTTTGTCTGGAGGAAGCACTATTATTTATCGAAACATTCGGCCAGAGGTAAATCTTGTGTAATGACTCATTCAGTATAATCTCTTAAACCTCGGGGCTGTCCGTTTCGCAGAGGATGTGGGTTTCTGTGCTGGAGCCTTCTCACACAATGGCCTAATTCAGCCAGGCAGGGAGAAGCACCCCTCTAAGCGACGGGTTAATTGTCAGATTTAATAGTCTCAAGAAATATGAAAAGGTAAATTAACAGAATTAATCTCGGTTTTAAACTGGCCATTAAAAAAAAATCTGAAGAGATACTCTTCTGGAACATATCTCAGGGCAGGACTTTGTGCTTGCAACTGTGGTTACCTAGCTGATCACTTAAAGCATCTTTTGGGTGTTAGCAACTGTACCGATAAAGGGAAGAGTCAGACCTTAAAGCTCGACTTTGCCTTGAAATAGGAAGTTGCAAAACACATGTTGGGCGGAGGTGGAATAAAACGCAGTGATGAGCGCGCTTTTCACTTCTGTACTACCAGGTAAAACCACAAATCAAAACCAGGTTGAACGCTCCCCTAAAAGTCCTGTATTATTTTAGTGGCAGCTGGGTCTAGAACCAGGGAAATATGTGGCTACATTTTCACTTCTGAAAGCGATGGTACCATTTTAAGCCAGTTTCTGAATAACAACGGGATTATCCCAATGCCTAGAGGTGGTGAGCAGAATAACGCCTTTTGTCTCCTTGGAGTATCTGTCCCTGATGCCCAAGTCCTCAGTGGGATCTGTCCGTTGCAGTGCTCCCGAGTTGGTTTGGGGTTAGGTATTTCCAGAGGAATCAGAGAGTCTCAAGTTCCCCAGCCCAGCACCCAGGAAAAAAGACAGACATTCAGGAAGAGCAACAAACAGCAGGAAGATGCTTCCATCTTCTATTTACAGGACTTCAGGAGAAGGCCAGGCCTGACAATCCATACCATACGGGATATTTCTAGGGGCTCCTTTATCCTGGTGTGCCGTGTCTGACACAGCTGATGTATTTTACCCCGTTGCTCAGCAGTTAAAGCATGCTTTGAAGACTTGGAAGACTGATTCTTCTGCTTGAATTGAATCACAGGCCTGGAGCGAAGGCTCTTGCATCCCCTGCTAACTATGGGGTGGTTTAGGGTGAAGAGTTCTTGTTAGCACCGTTCCACTTTAAGAGGAAAACTAAAGGCAAAAACTGGGGCAAGACTGGAGCCAAGATCTCCTGTATGTGAAATCTGTTATTGGATTGTAGAGAATTTCTCTCCATTTTCAGTTTGTCTGGGTTTTTTTTTCTTTTTTTTCCCCACACTTACTTCTTACACTGATTTCTAATGCATGCTAATGAGGCTCCCTATCACATTGAATATTCCTGTATTATTATGAGTTTGGGGATCTCTGGTCATAAATTTGGATCACATTATTCTGTATACACTGTATATATTCATATGTGTGCATGTGTATTACCTCACAGAATTATTGAGGTTGGAAGGAACCTCTGGAGATTGTCTGGTCCAGCTCCCCTACTTAGAGCAGGGTCAGCTAGAATAAGTTGCTCGTGACTGGGGCCAGTCGGGTTTTTAGTATATCTGAGGATAGAGACTCCACAACCTCTCTGGGCAACTTGTTCCCTGTGTTTGACCTGTTTCACAGTGAAAAAACTTTTATATATGTATATTTTTTAAAATATATATATTTTTAATATATATAGAGAGAGATAGAGAGTGTGTGTGTATAGTTAAATGAATTTTTCTGTATTTCAGTTTGTGCCCATTGCCTCCTGTCCTTTCACTGGACACCACTGAGTGCAGCTCCATCTTCTTTGCTCCCTTTCCTCACAGAAGCATCACTTACACATATTGATAAAGTTCCCCTGAGTCTTCTCTAGGCTGAACAGTCTTCTCAGCCTCTCTTCATATGACAGATGTTTCAGTCTCTTAATCATCTTTGTGGCCCATCACCAGACTTATGCCAGTAAGACCATGTCTCTTGTCCTGGGGAGCCCAGAACTGGACCCAGCACTCCAGATGTATCCTGCCATTGCTGAGCAGAGGGGAAGGATCACCTCCTTTGACCTGCTGGCAAATTCAGCTTCAGGTGGGGTTGGTCCCATCCCTGCATGCTCAGACTGTCTCTATATTCCTCCTGGGTCATCTGCCCTTGCTTCTTTTTTATGTTTGAATTTCTTCGGGAGCTCCTTGTTCATGCATGCAGGCCTCCTATAGCTTTTGCTTGATATCCTGCATATTGGGATGGATTGTTCCTGAGCTTGGAGGAGGTTGAAGGCCAGCTCTTCTCAGCTGCTTTTCTTTCCAGCCATATCCCATGGGATTCTTCCAAGAATTTGCCCTGAATGGGTCAAAGTCTGTTGGGTTGTCATCCTGCCACTTGGTCCTTTCCTTTCCCTCAGGATCCTCAACTTCACAATTTCGTGGTCACTGCAGCCAAGGCTGACTCACTCCAACCCTTTCATCCCTGACAAGCCTTTCCTCATTTGCGAGGATGAGATCTAGCAGGGTGCCTCCTCCCATCGGCTCCTTGACAGAGAAGGTGTCAGGAAGTTATCATCAGTGCACCTCAGAAACACCCAGGATCGTTTGTACCCTGTTGTGTTGCTCTTCTGGTAGGTATTGCAGTAGTAAAACCCCACCATGAGAACTTTATAAGAATAAATTATTAAATAAAACTATTATAAGAATAAATTATTAAATAAAACCATAGAGCAAAAGCATGGTTCCTCTTCAAACTGATATTTTGTTTCAACTTGCCTACCTAAGTGTATAATGAACTATTAAATGGGAATTACCATGTTTTTCTTGGTGAAAAATGGACCCAGTTCAAGTGAAAGCTGTACCTCTTATAAAACACTGTGCCCTAGAACTGTGGGGCATGCCAGGGAGCTGTCATATTACAGAGGGTGTTCCAGTTAGGGATCCAATTTGGGATACCTGGACTAAGACTGGACACATTTGGAAAATCAAGGTCTGTGGTGGGTTGACTCTGGCTGGCAGGTGAATCCCAACCCAGCCTCTTGCTCACTCCACCTTAGCAGAATGGGGGAAAGAATTGGCAAGGAAAAAAGCAAGAAAACTTATGGGTTGAGATAAAAGCAGTTTAATAAGTGAAGGAAAAACAAACAAAAAACCCAAGTGATGTAAACATAGTCCCTCACTATCAGCAGACCGATGCTCAGACAGTCCTCAAGCAACAGCTTCTTTGGAAAAACTACCCCCCAGTTTTATTGCTGAGCATGATGTCATACAGTATGGAATATCTCTTTGGTCAATGTGGGTCAGCTGTCCAGCTGTGTCCTCTCCCAACCCCTTGCTCATCCTCTGCCTGCTTTTGGGGGGGCAGAGTGAGAAGCAGAGGAAGCCTTGACACTGTGTGAGCACTTTTCAGCATCAGCTAAAACATTGGTGTGTTATCCAGTGCTGTTTTGGTCACAAATACGAAACACAGCACCATACAGGCTGCTGTGAATGAAATTAACTCCACTTCAGCCAGACCCAATGCAAGGCCTGACATTGTTATTTGGGGAGAAAAATTGAAAAGCTGGTCTGAACATCACAGATATGTTGTTATTTTTTATTTTGGAAGGAAGAAGTTATGGTGACCTCTCTGAATGGTTTCTTTGTGGAAAATTAGATGACAGGTGAGAGTAATGATATCTGATAGAAAGAAAATTATAACTTGACTTCAGTAGCACCTTCTAGCTGATTGGGAACCTGGGAAGTAGGGCTTAAGACACGGAGGAGAAGAAATCATCCTGCTCCTGGCACAGGATCCCTCCAGGTGCATTTGGCTGGGATGGGATGTCAGTGATAGGGTTCATAAGGCAAGGGCCCAAGGCAGGTCAGTTTGGTAAGACCTGACCTACTCATTTAAACACATTTTTTTCTAGATGCAGTGATTCAGAGATGCAGGTAAGAGTTGCTCCTGATAGAAGTATAATGCCTAGAAATCTTTTTCTAGTCTACCCTCTGTGTATTTATGGACAGCTAATGCTTTTGTTCCTGTACTTAAAGAATTTCTTTGGCTTAAGTACTTGTGTCCAATACTTAATGCCTTGCTGTGTTTATAGAGAGCATCCCTCTCTGAGCTGCTGCTTTTCTAGGCTTTCTGTTCCCTGGTAAACTGAGGACAAATCCTCAGCTTCATACAATCATATATCACAGTAGCTTTATGCACGTGAAGAGTCCCACTGGAATCATGCACAAAATACTTTACAAAGAGGCTGGTTGTGAATTCGTAGCTGGCAGGTAAATGGCCTCCATGCCATTTAAAAAGTCTGGGAATTATTTCATTTTCTTTCTGTCCTGTTAGTGTTGTTTTACATTATCTATTATCTTAGTTTACCTTTCACCATTCAGAAACTGAATCTTGTTGAATCTCTGAGTCTCAACCTCAATGGCATTACCAGTGCTTTATCATATTATTGAAATGACAGCAGAAGAGATCTGATAAACTTGTGTTTAAATTGCATGGAAAATTATGCAGGCTTTCATTTTCATTTTGGGACATTTCACATGAGTATGAAATTTTAGTAGGAATTATTTTTATCTGAAGGTAAAAAAACATTCTCAGACTGTAGCTTAAATCATAATCCTTAAAAAGTGGGAGTTTTTTTCTTTGAAATTCATCTCTTGTTTGTTAGTAACCAGATATTTATACACCGATTTGGGGAATATTCTGGGTTTTTTTTCTGTGAAGAGAGAAAGTGCCCATTGATGTGCTATGTGGAAAGATTGAAATGCGTTGCAAGTGGCTTTTCCTTTTAATGGGGATACTTTGTACATTCCTAGTTCATAGTCTGGTTCAGTGGGATGAAGCAAATGGAGCTAATGCAATAGCTTTCACTGAAAGATACTCTGATCTTTTTTTTATTCACTATTTTTAAAAGACGTTAACATCTATCCAAACACAGAATAAAAAGACAGTTTATTCCCTCAATAATTTACAATTTAAGTAATTCCAGAGTTCTCAGCAGAATCTGAAATCTCTGTAGCCCTTCAATTCACTGTCTGGATGGTTGGTATTTCAGCAGTAAAGTAGCACTGCTCCCAGTGCGTGATGCAACGGGAGCCACTTCAGCTTATCAATAAGGTCATTAAAGCAAAGCTTTATGCTTTTAGAAGCAATGTCACAGAAACTCCACAAAAGTCCACAATCCATGGCACCATAGCCCGGCAGTCTGCAGTGGCTGCTGTGTCTCACCTGAACCTTTGCCTCAAGCGTGTCCATCATTTGAAGACACTCAGTCTCCTAATGGCTGACCTGGTTGCCCTGTGGTTTGAAGACTGAAATGCAGAGAAAGGTTGGAAGGTTTTCCTTGGCATGTTGGCAGAAATACTTTACAAGTAGTATGAACTGACCTCAGGAAGAGGAGAACACCAAAACACACCAAATAATTCTTACACCAAAGTGAAAAACAGGGTTTGTGGTTCCCAGAAGGTATCTGCCACTCCTGGGCTCAGATTGGCTTACAGGATTAAAGGACTTTTATGTCCCAGGCTGACACCCAAACACACATGTAGCCATACCTCCAAGAGGATGGTTGTTTTAGGAGCAGGTACAACGCATGCCTGCAGTTGCTCACCACCTGGGTGAAGCACACACACGTGAGCAACATCATGGGTGAGATAAAGATACTGATAGTTGGGGCTCTTCTGAGTCTGCCGAGGGATGCTGCCTGGCATCATCCTGGAGCTGGCCAGACCTACCTTGTGCATAGTCAGAGCTGCACGAGGCATTTCCCAACGGCCATGAGCTGTTGGCAACCTGAATGCCAGAGGGTCTTGCTCAGCTCAGCTCAGTGAGGTTCATGCCTCTGGCTTGATTTATCTCATGAGCCCCTTCCAGATGCCAGAGTGGTACCATGAGAGTGGAGTTTCTTCAACACTGCAGACAAGCATGTGGCAGGTTGCCCACTCCCCTCGTGGGACACCCAGCAGAGCCCTGCTCACCCAGGAGCTGCTGGTTCTGCAGGCACGCACAACTCTACCAGTGGGAGAGCAGCTCAGTGCAGCGAGACAGAAACATGATGTATTTTTTGTCTACCCACCTCACTGGTTAAAAAACAAAGGAAAATTCTGATTCTGGTAGAATAAATACAGCTAGTTCTAGTCCATTACTAGACGCACACCCAGCACAGTGGGATTTTATTTGTGAGTATGAAGCATTGACATTGGTGCATCTGTCATGGACCAACTCAGCATTTCTTCAGCAATTTAGGTAAAGCTGAGGATAATCTCGCCTATTTTATGCTGATGTTCCCCCAAGCACCATCTAGCCATACTCCTCTCTTCCCCGCTAGCAGTTGGCACTGTGTTGTCCTCATGGGGCTGAGGGTGAGTGTTTGGGGTTGGTGTTACTGCCCTGTCAGCCTGCCCACAGCAACTGCAAGCTCTGCCCAGGCCTAAAGGAGATGTTATTTTACGAGGCACCATGACCCAGCCAGGGCCAGAAACCGTTCATTTTAGGAAGCAAACAACCTTTAAAGTGCTGCTTCCTTATATGTGCAAAAAACGTGTGCATGAATCATCTACAGAAAAAAAGACTAGTTTGGCAAGATTACATCCTGCATAATTAGGAACAACAATACAGTGTTAATAACAACAGATCAACAGCTAGTGCCAGTGAAAATGGTAAAAAAAAAATCTATTCTGATACACGATTTACCAAGAATCTTACTGTGAGCATTATTTCTTAAGTTCATCAGCAATTCAGTATAATATATGTTATCAGTCACTGACCTGACAGTACATGCAAGAAAAAATGGGTGGGATTTTTTAGTGTATGAATGAAAGAAAAATGCCTACTTTCGTAACCTCATCTCTGGGCACTCCCTTTCTCAGTAGCTGAGCACTCAGCGTGTTTCTTCCTCTGCTTCAGTACATGTAGCAAAGCAGTGCTCCATCTGTTAGAGGGCCGCTACTGTGCAAGGATGTACACTTAATAAATTCTAGTTAATTAATTAAAATATTTTTGCAGATATTTATAACTTCAAATCATTTGGCTCACAGTCTTTGAACCATTGAGTCATTTTATGATCAGCAGGCTCATAAGAGGAACATTGAGATAACATTTATATCTTCCCTTGTGAAAAGCCATTGGCACTGGGGCTTGGTAAATAAGAATCCAGCCCAGATTTAGAGGGGATTGATATGCCTGAAAGGATTAGAGCAGTCGAGGGAGATATTTTATTCTACTGGGCTGCAAAGGGGACTCTCTAGAGAGTGAATCACTGCAGAAGTCTATGAGAAGCAACGTTCAGTGGCTGGGACAGGGTTAGGCAAGGCAAAGGGTGGAGAAATGTCACTATACCTACTCGTGCCTGGATGCCTGTGGCAATTTAGCAGATAGATAGTTTGTTTTCTACTAGCAGGAAGTAGCCAGGAAGGAAAAACTAGCACTAGATTCTGGGATCCTTCCCAATCCCACTGGATGTTGTTGTCAGTGCTCTTGGTTTTGTCTCCAGTCCGTCAATCTCCGCTGCTTTTCTTAGGAGATTTCAGCCTCTGTTCAGGGATGGTATTAAGAAAGGCTCGAGTAAAATTCTTAGATTTCTGTAGGTAATATTATACGTCAGTGAAAATCAAGTGATTGACAAAAAAAGAATTATAAAAACAAAAGGTTGGGGTTTTTTTTCCAAAGCCTTGCCTCACTTCTGCTGACCAAAATGTGTAAGAAAACTCAAGGGCCAGATTTGTCTCCACAGCTCTCCCAGGCAGGCTGGGCTCTGTGCTCCACGCCGGGGAGAGCTGGGGCTTGACCAGGGACACCAGTGTAGCCAATTGCCCTGAAACAAAACCTTCCTGTTTTTCAACTGATTTATGTCAAGGAAGTGCTAAAAGGAATTTTCCAGCTGTTGCTCCTAAATGCCAAAACTCACTGAACGAATTTATTCATCTACCTGACTGTATCTGAGAGCAAAACTGATCTGTCATCTCTGATCTTGCCTTTGCGTATGATCCACACATTAGGGCCATGGGTCAGGGAAAGAAAAAACAAATGAGCAGCATTTTTCAAAACCAGTTTCCCTGCCGAGAGAGTTGTTCAAGAATGATGCCTTAGGCTGGGTACCTACTTCTCTGGATGAGCAGCTGAAAATTGCATTTAGGGTCCCTCACCTTTGTTGTGTGGTATCTGTATTTGTTCCTTCACTGCCTCATGCTGGACAGGATACCCAGAGGCTGGTGTCCTCTTTTAAAGGCAGCTGATTTCTGACAAGTCCGTAACGGAGCTGTCAGCTTCTTCTAGTGTCCAAACCAAGCGGTTTCCCATAGGAGAAGCTTATATACTCCTTTGGGCTTCAGCTCACCATGAATCAATAATAGTTAGGTGTTTGGAAAGCGTTTAGGAAGAATTTAAAAGAAATTGAAAGCAGGCTTCAGTCCTGACATAAAGCTCAAATTAGGTCTTCTTAAATTGAGCATCAAGAAGAAAAACTTGAAAAGCGTTTACAAAGAAAGCACGAGGTGTTGCTAAGATTAGTTGCAATATCTCTGACTATATTTTTATCCAGCAAGGTGTTCTTCATGGACAAAAACACTGCAAGGCAATGCAATACTTACCCCCAGGTCAAGTGTCCAGCATCCAAAGGTAAAAATCTCTCCTCCAGTGGTGGCAAAACTCTTTGGCTTTAATGGGAGCAGGTGAGGTCTGCTGTATTTTCCTTTTAAAGAACCCCAAATGGTACAATGGTTACCTTATGGCAATAGCAAAATGAGACACTTGTCTCAGTCTATCAATCAGGTTCCTAATGGACACGTGTCACGTATATTTAAAAAAATCCCAGTTAATGTTAATTGGTATCCTTGACCGCAATTTCTGTGGACAATTCAGTAATGGGCATGGAAGCAGAAGTCCCTCCATTTCACCTCAAGAAAGGTCCCTCCCCAGCAGACTGAAAGGCTCTTGGTACCAGGAAGCTTCATTACCATTACAGTGTACAGGACCTTGGTTCTTAGGACTGGCACTGGGGTCCCATGGAGAACGAAACAAAACCCCTTGTGCTGTTGGCTGTTCACAGGCTGGTGTTTCCAGTTGGCGCTGGAGAGTGAGGGACGTCTGGGGACAGTGCTGGGGGCAGCTGCCTGCGCACAGAACGCTGCCCTTAGACAACATACGGCAGGAGAAAAGTGTTTCCTCCCTAAAATAGGAAGGCGAAAAGCAGAACAAGAAACAGCTGGTCTGTAGACTTTCCCTGCCTGCTAACCCTTCACCAGGTATTTGCTCACAGGAATCAAAAAGAGTGTATCACTAGTAATCACACTGTGTTTATTTAGCCATGTTTGGTTGGCTCTTTGCTTCCTTTAAAAGGTTATTGTCCCCTTGACAGCTATGAGCTTAATTTAAGACCATGGTTGACCATGGTTTGAAAACCATGCACTGTTACAGACAGAGACTTAGCAGAGAAGAGCAGAAGAGTGAGCTTAAAGTGTCTTTCTCTGGGAAAAAGACCGTAGGGCAAAAAAAAGTCTGTGTCAACTGCTGAAGAGCTATTTTCATGATTGTCACAGGGGCTGGCAGAGGCACTTGAGTAACTTCTCTTGGTCTCTTCTCCCAAGTAACTGGCGATAGGGCAAGAGGAAATGGCCTCAAGTTGCGCCAGGGGAGGTTTAGATTGGACGTGAGGAAAAATTTCTTCAGTGAAAGAGTGGTTAAACATTGGGACAGGCTGCCCAGGGAAGTGGTTGAGTCACTGTCCCTGGAGGTATTTAAAAGACGTGTAGATGAGGCGCTTAGGGACATGGTTTAGTAGGCATGGTGGTG
>NW_008825167.1:8315861-8336184 GCF_000699105.1 Pygoscelis adeliae
CTGGAAGTATTTAAAAGACGTGTAGATGAGGCGCTTAGGGACATGGTTTAGTAGGCATGGTGGTGTTGAGTTGACGGTTGGACTCGATGATCTTGGAGGTCTCTTCCAACCTTAATGATTCTATGAGTCTATGATTCTATGAATGGCTTTACATTTTCAAAAGCTTTATAAAGAAGTAGAGCAGAGAAAACTGCATGAATAATTTTCCATAGAGCAGAACACCATTTGCTTTCAGACACAACTGGGGGCCTGATTCACTTAATCACTTAACTTTAAGCATATGATTAAGTGAAACAAGGCAGGAGGGCTAGAAGCAGACCCTCACATCACACCTGCTGATCCCCTTCTGCTTTCTGGCTGCCAGCTGACTCTGATCCCCCCCCGACTCTGAAGGTAGCAATGCCAGAGAGAGGGAAGATGAAAGAAAAGTTGTCCCTTCCTCTCTGGCTTTGGCTGCATCCTGACAACAGCCGTGGTCTTTACTTTTCTCCTGTCTTTATTTTTTTTACTCCCTGATGTTATGGTGGGGGGGCGGGGGAGGTATTTCTTTTGTTACCTTCCAATTTGCTTGTTCAGTCAGCTGTCACTGGTTTGTGTCAGTCAGTGGCACTGCTAGTGCAGACCAGCCACACGAGCTAAAACTGGCATGCCTGTGGCAGGTTTGGAGTGACCGGTCAGATTATGGGTCAGACTCATTTCTCCAGTGGTGGCTGATGAGTGAAAGATGCAATGAGAAGCAGAAGCTGAAATTTTTTTCCCCTCCCTCCATCTTTGTGTTTGCATTTACTTGCCTTATAAGAAACAGAAATCTGGTTTCAGTAGCAACAAGGTCTCAGAGTTTTCTTCTTCCTGCCCGTAAATGAGAGTTAACGTTGATTTAATAGGATAACAGCAGTCTGTCAAACCGGACCAAGGAGGAAAAGATTAACATAAATGTCACTTAAACTTTAAGTGATTTATTGTGCTTCCTTTTGATTTGTACTTCCTGAAAAAGCCCCATCTCACACTGCCTTATTTAATGTGTTAAATGTTGTCCCAGTGAAATTTACACAGTTTTATCTTTCCTCTTCCTCCAAGAAAACAATAGCTTAGAAGTGCCAGTTAAATACAGTTGTTGTAACATGTTTGTAAATACCTTGTTGTTGTACATTGATATAATTTATAGTTTTACCGTAACTGCTACCCAGATATACAGATGAATACATATAAAGCAATGCAGGCCAAAGACATTTATAATTAATTCAATAAAAGAGAAAATAGAGTTAATTTCCCCTCACGTAGTCTGTCTGGTAATTTACATTAGTGATTACAAAAGTAAATTACTATATTAAAATAATTTAGAAATAACCATGATTCACCTTAGTTTTCTGAACTTCTGTGACTGTGAGTCAAAGTGGGAATTCAACCGGGCTTGTGGCTTTCCTCTCTTCTGCATTGCAGCTGGGATATGTGGAGTTTCTGACTTTTCCAAAGCAATGGTTGGCAACGGCATCACGACATACAGACAGTCTCTGCTGATTTGCTTCTTGTTTTCAGGAAGCCTCTGCTCCACGGCTCTACAAAAGAAGCAGTAAAATCCATTTGGTCCTTGGGACTATTGTTTCACATCACCAGACTGAACTTTCAGTGAGGCATTCATCTATCTGTGGAATATGAACTTCATAACAAAACACACATTAATTCTTTTTGTTTGAAGCCAAAAAGAGTGTCTCTTATCATCAGTGTTGTCTATGAGCATACTGATTCATTAATTCTTGTTTCTTGTCAATGTACTTACAGTGGTAGACATAAGATTAAATTTGGGCTTAGAAAGTATTCCACTAATGCAGCTGCAATCAATGTTATAGCAATGGCGATAATAAGAAACGTACAAACCACCCGGTGCTTTTTTACTATAAATACTGCACAAATGCTTATTTAAAAGAGAATTTCAGAAGAAGAAATATGAATTTAAAAGTACAAATCTCTTCTAACTGGAGCTAGTTCAAAAATGTTTGGTAGGATTCCTTCTCATGAGGATTTTAAAGGATCTGAAAAATGGTTTTGACCTAAATCAGAATATATGTTTTATTTTTTTTTAACAGAAATGTTCCCAGAACAGCCTAGGTTGAACAAAACATCTTGTTTCAGTAATTTTGAGTAATTTCATTATTTACCTTTACTACTTAAAAATGAAAAACTAATATTAACAGAAATATGAAAATAAAAATTCTATCACATGAAAAATCCAAACTTTTTCTATTTTATGTATAGGAACACTGGAAATTCTCCTGCATAAAAGATTGATTTTGTTGGATTAATGTTTTTGACTGATTAAATATTTCATTAAGTAACTTGGTCAGCTTTCGACTGGACAATAATTGGATTTAGACATGTGCTAAAAGTTAAAGCTCCTGATTTTTGGGACAGAAGACTTTTACTAAGATGTGTTCAGACATACTTGAATTCTGAATTACTGGATTAATTCTTTGGGTCTGTGCTCTGCAGTAGATAGGATTACAATAATGGCCCTTCTGGCTTTAAAATTGATTGACCGCATCACTTCTTATAAAATCATTTGGTACTTTCTATGCTGAATTGCAAAAGATAGAAGACTCCAGCTCCAAATCAAATACTTGAATAAATACCTGAAAGTACTCAGAAGGTTTTTATTTATTCTCAGTGGGAGCACTGGGCAATCAGGATTTCTAAGAAACTTCAGGAAGTTGATGAAAGGAGCTAAGTGCATTGGAAAAAATCTGATACTGCATATTATCAATGGCTTACCCGTGAGGATAATACACCCAAGGGTAGCTTGGCTTCCAGGCACGTTTGGCGCACTGATGCGTCGGGCTTACGCACACTGAAGTCAACACATCTTAAACTTCCTGCTTAAATTTTCACCGTATTCCTGCAGAGTCACTTTGTTGTTTTTTCCTGGACATGGGCTTTCTCAAAAAAAATTTCCCAAAGCTTTTTATTTTTTGAGCATTTCAAGGCTGGTGTTCTTCTTCTTAGTGTGCTATTTAAGGCAGACACACCTGGGTTTACAGAGTGTAGTCCCTGAATCTGGGCAGTAGAGAGAACAAACACAAAACATTCAGCAACAAAAGAGGAAAGAGCATTTCTCTTCCTCTGTTTTCTCACCATCTGTAGATTTTTCAAGATTAAGTCAGCTTTTGGGGGGGATGTGACATTGCCCTCCTGATTTTTCCAAATCTTGATGTTTCAACTGACCTAAGTAGCTTTTCATTCACCTTGGCTGGTCCAGCAGTCACAAATAGTCTCTTCCTCAAAAGCAGATCCTCTTTTTTCATTTTCTTGCCTGAAATTTTCTTTCCCTGTGTGTCCTTCCTCTTGGCATTTAGGTGTTGTTTTTTCTTGGTGTTGCTGTATAAGGATCTCTAACCTTGAAATCCCAATCCCTACTGACAAACTTGCCTTTTGCTAGTGAGGAACACCACGGTCCCTAAACACTCCTCCCTGTGTGAGTGTATCAAGGTTTAACAATCTTCTGCTGTTCCTGGTCAAGACTTACATGGCACGGGTCTGCCATCACATGCTGGATCTCAGTAAAATGCTATGCATACTCATAATAAAGCAAATTCACTGAATCAGAATTCACAAATCAGACATAGACTGCCTAAATTGTCTTGTCACCTTTCTTCCTTGGGGAGCAGTGGATAGGAGTGTTTATCTTAGATCCTAATCGTTGAGAAAGTTAAGGGAAAAAATTAAAGGAATTTACCAGAAAAAGTATAAAAGTTTTTTATGAATATAGTGTTGGACCAGATGATCCTTGAGGTCCCTTCCAACCTGGCATTCTATGATTCTATGATATTTTTTCTGTAAATAATTGTCATTGTATCAGAGTCCCTCAAAGCAAATTCTTCCCTTTGTCCTTCCTGAAGCATGGGGAAACCTTCTCCAGCACTTGTAATTTTCAAAGTGAGACATGACTCACTACCACGATGATAGGGGAGGATACATTTAATATTCCTTCCTGAGATAGCTTCCCCTTGTAGTCCTAACAAAACAGGGTAGAAGCCCAGTCACACTCACTCCAGTGTGCCTCTCAAGGTTTTTCTTCCATTTACAGTCTAAGATCCATAAGAGTGTTTTCTAATTAGAAATCAGGCAAAAGGAGTGGGGTATATTATGAGGAAATTCTGCTAGTAAAGTGTTATAGAAGTGCGAAGTATTCCTGACCCCACACAGTGACAACGGTAGAAATAAAATTTTCACCGACTTCCTCTGCTGTTCACTAGACCAAATTTTCTCCAGTGGAAACATGACATAATTCATGAAAATATTATTTGTTTTTGCTTTGTTTTATAGCCATGCTCATGCTCTTTTCGTTTTCAAGGATATCGGAGGTAACAGATGCAAAACAAACTGACAGCCACTCTCTAACTCTCTGCTGGTTTCACAGTCTCAAATTCAGGCAAAGTTCAGTCCAGACATAGAGGTAACAAACACACAGACAACCACTGTAAGGGTCACAGTGGAGTAAAAAAATATAAAGTAGTCTTTTCTGTTGCTGTCATTTCAGTCTAAGGGATGAACTAGAGGCTGGTAGCAAACCGTAGTCAGATTTTCTAAAGAGCATGGGTGGTAATACTCCAATATAAATCCTACCCAAATGCATGAGACAGGTATTATCCCTTTTGACCAAGCAGCAGTGAATAAAACCTGGGGTGTGTTTTGTATCTGTATGTAGGGTGATTAAATCAATAAAAAAATCCTGTGTCCAGAGTTGGTTTTTACAGTTTAAAGATTTCTGAAAAGTAGGAGGCGGTAGAAAACAGGGGAAGGCAAAAAGAGCATGAAAAGAATAACAAACAAAAAAATGTCTGGCAACTGAAAATGAAGTCAGACAAACTCAAATTGCAAAGAAAACAGGTTTTAACCACCGTGGTGATTCAGCAGGGGAATGTCCTACCAAAGGCAGCCATGTGAGGTCCATCTTTTATGTCCTTGATTGAAGACAGCCTGCCTTTCTACAGGAGGCGCGTCTGCCCCATAGAAACTGCGCCTCAGCCAAGCACGAGCTAATCGGTTCAGCAAATGAGTGAAGTTTGCAGAGGTATGATAGACTGAGTAGAGTCCCTGACCTAAAGCTCCTTGTACTTCTGCATTTAAAAGCTAATAGAAACCACCACCTCCAGCTGGAAAAAAAAAAATAAAAAAATCACAGTTCTCCTTGGCTGTCAGTCACTGTTGGCAAACAGGGGATAGATTTCCCTGAACAGAAATTCCAGTCCCTACTGGTTTCATCCCAGAGTTTTCCTGCTCTGGCAGAATAACATCTATCTTATTTTGAATGAGTTTTTGCCACTTAGACCAATATATCTTGATTAAGATAGGTAGAGAATAGTCTCTGGATCTTAAGGCAGAAAAAAAAATCAAAGAAAAAGAAATCATTTTTTTGATTCATGGAACCAAGGAGGAAAGTTGCTCTTGTAAAACTGAGGACCAGAGACTGCAATAACTGTGTATTTTTCAAGAGCATTTGGCAGGTTAGCTGGTGCTGAATAGTGATGACAAAATGTTCAACAAACCAAAAATATTCCATCTGTTCACTAAAAAATGGGATTCTGTGAAGCAAGACAAATAACAGGAAATACAGAATTCTTCCCCTCCTCAAGACATTTCGACACTAGCATCTCAACCCACCCACTTAACTAGTATTAAAACTCATTAAACCCCATCTTTGAAACAATTACACCTAGCCCAAGCCTCAGAAGAGCAGAGGTGAGCGGGGAGGGCAGGACATTGCAAGGGCTATTCCCAGGAGACGTGGCTAAAAGCACGGCTGACTCTCCTCCCCCGTGAGCCCTGTGTCCCCACAGGGATTTCAGCACAGTAGGCAATACCGCTGCAGGGCATCTTCAGTCTGTGGAGGCGAGAGGAGTTTTACTTGTGAAGAAACTCAGGCTGTTTGGGGAGGACTGGCTGTATGGGCTCTGCTGGGCTTTTCCTTCCACCGCCCTCTCCCCACCTCCCCGTGCCTGCTCAGATGGGAGGCTCTGCAGAGGGATGGTGTACAACAGAAGAGAAAATGGGCTGTTTACTCAACAATACCACTTCATGGCTGTTTTTGACAGCAACGCTTGCAAAGGCTGTGAAAAATTCCCTCCGGTGAATTAATCTGGGACTTCCTTGAAGAAAAGTTGGGTGAAACAGACCTTTTTGAGATGCCTGTCACCTCTAGACCTGTGAGCTCCTGACATATCAGAGCTGGGGACAAATATTAGTTGTCTTTGGACAGATTGCGCAGAAATGCCTAGCCTTTGAGCTGTTTGTGCTGTTAGATTATTTTACCAGGCAAAGGTTTCACAAGCCTGGTTTGAGTAAAATCAGTAATGTTCTTTGAAGTACATTGTCTTTGGAGCACATTGTGTCCCCCCGAGAAGGGCAGAGGACTGCAGTCCCTGTTTCTGTGATGTTTCTCTCTTTCTTTCCTTTCCAGGTAGACCTTACCCCTCTTGTTTTCTCATCTTTCAAGGCCTTCACCTGCTCCGAGGGCAGACACACAAACATCTTTCAGCTTTGTCCTTTCTCTGCCTCTCCCTGTATGTGTATTTGGGCAAGTGTTTAGGCTATTTCAAAGCAAGACTGATGAGGATTATCTTCACTGAGCAATGCAGGAGAGCACTGCTTCATATAATTCATTATAAATATATATAAATTTTGCATCTGATTATTATTACTGTAAATCTAATTAGAAAATGATTTTATAGAAACAGAAAAGGAAACAATCTTCCCTGGTTTTATTTCACATCTCTGCTTGTGATTCTGCTTTGCTGGCAGTAGTTTTTAGCATACGCGTGCAAGCGCACAGCCAGTGTGCTGTATATATGCCCTTCTAAAACCTCCCTTGCCGCTAGCCTCGATCCCATCTCATGGGATGGTGGGCATGATGGTGTTGGGTTGACAGTTGGACTCGATGATCTTAGAGGTCTTTTCCAACCTTAATAATTCTATGATTTCTATGATCATACTACTTCTCAGCAAAGACAGTTCCAATTTATACCTGTTTCCAACCTTTTCAAACTGACACTTTTAATTCATCTCACTGTAGTTACCAAGGGCTTAGCAGAGAGGTAAAGAAAAAAGGAAGAAAAAGAATGGATACTTCAGTCTCCGAAATATCAGGCTCCTGTGACCACTTTGAGCTGTCTAACCCCAAAAGGTATTAATGGCATTTCTTGTATTTACAGGTAAATTTATTTCCTTTCTCCCAGGAAAGGAAAGAAAATATAAGTCTGAAGATTCATCTTCTGCAGTATTTGGGAATATATTTGATTGCAGTAACCAGGTTCCAAACCATTTAAAGTGACAGCAGAGAGGACTGAACCGAGGAAGGCAGAGTCACAGTGACTGCTGGTGTCCAAGTTTGATGACGATGAGGATCAGCTGCCTCCTGACACAAAGTACTACACGGCTGCACATTGCTACAGCCGAGTTGGTAGTTCACTTAAAAAGCCAGATTCATAGAATCATAGAATAGGTTGGGTTGGAAGGGACCTCTAATGGTCATCTAGTCCAACCCCCCTGCCATGGGCAGGGACATCTTCAACTCGATCAGGTTGCTCATGTATGGAAATGTTAAAATCAAGTGACTTTAAGGTAATGATTTTCAGGATAAAATTGTAACTGGCCCAAACAATTGACCCCATCCCTCTGGCAGATGCTGTTTTTCCTCAGAGAGGGACACCAAACCTCTCCTGAGTCATTCCACCCAGCTTTGGGCCCATAAAACCTCATGCCCAGGTAGGACATCACTCTTCCAGATGCTGCATCATCCCTCAGCAGGATGTGATGATGTCAGCTTTTATGTCACATCAGTCAGAACTCTGCAGGTAGCAAGAGCTGGTTCTAAATCACTGCAGGGTTGCTTTTTTTTCATTTTGGACTCAGAAAGTCATGTCAAAAAAGGAAACTGGGGGGGGAACTCCTCAGCCCCTCTCTGAACTGAAATTAAAGGGAGGTTTCACAAATGACAAGTCACTGGAACATAATTCTTTGATGCTGCCAATTATTTGTTCGCATTGTGAACCACTCGGAAAAATATCCTGAGATGCTGCATGCAGACACAACCAGAATTTTAGCTAGCACAAATGCATTACTCTCGATGCAATGATGCCACTTTTTTTCCTTACAAAACATAATATATTTTTAAGGAGAGATTATAGTTTAAGCAGGGTAGTTTTCCCTAACATCTGCATAGAGGTGTCTCTTTTGGGATAAGATCTTGTTTATAAACGGGGCAGGCATTCTTAGCAGGCAGGAACAAAGAAAAACATTTTTATTAGCAGCAGGAACCACATGAACAGCTTTGACCTCAATTTAGGATTTAGCTTATCATTTCACACAGAGGCTTGCATCAAGAATTTGACACTGGTGCCCTTTTCTAATTTGTAAAGCAAACTAAAAGGAAAATAATGGAGTACGGATAAGTGCTGTTCATGAACCACTGAGCAGGCTCTATTCCATTCTGCCCAAATTACTCCACAATCAGTCAGAAATCTCACAACAGACTAGGTTGTCTTTTTGTTGTTTTTATTCCTCTAGGAAAAAAAAAAAGGCAAATTAAACCTCCAGGCCTCTCTGTCCCTATCCTGCTGGCGATCAGGAGTATTGTGGAATTGGCATTCCTTGCGCTCATCGCTGCGTCCATGGAGGGAAGCGCTGCCAGGGCGCGGGGGGAATATTCGCCTGTGAACGTTAGAGCCGTGGTCGTGTGATCGCAGAGCAACCTAAGGTTAGGTCTTAAGCATGGTAAAGCCCTGGCAGCTTTGCTCCAATTGGCTCCATGACATTCCCTGCTCGGCTGTGATCCTAATGGCTTGAGACTGGCTGAATTCTTCTAAACCCAGCAATTAGTTCTTTCATTTTGTAGAACTCCGCTCACTTGAAGTGTTATTTTCTGCACATGAAGGGTGTGTTGGAACTGGAGTCTAACCAACCCGAATGCGCTTGTTATGTGAATCGTTTTTCAGGCAAAGCCACAGTGCTCTACACCCCCCGTGCTGACTCAGCTGGAGTTCTGTCCCTGACAGCAGCAAAAAAAGACTCACAAATTTCATTAGATTTTCCTGAACAAAAGACCAAGAGCTGTGTAAGAGCAAAGCCATACAAATGATCTTACCAGATACGTGGTATCAACATCTCTGCAAGGGATAATTTTAGTCTTTCTCTTCTCTAGCTGAAAGATGGCACAAGGCAAGCCCAAACTGCATTATTTGTGTTTCCCCCAGTGATGACACTACCCATTTACACACCAATATCCCATTGCTGTGTGCCAGAGCAACCTCACAAACTAAAACTCCTTTCTAGCCACATTTACATGGGCACCCCTTCCCCAGTCCTGTACTCTCCTGGCAGCAACTGCTGAAATAAGGATGACTTTTCTAAACAAAGACATACATCTACACTGCTCAAAGTAATATATATATATATGAAAAAAAAATATAATATGGGAACCACTGAATGGCTTTTCCTCCCATTACTGAGAAGCACATATTTCCTCCTTACATTTCATAACGCCAGGCTTACGGCCCCAATCCACTGAGCTATGGAAGGGTTTGCTGTGTGCGATTTTATGGAGCACAGCAGGACTAAGGGCTCCTCAGGAGCTCTGCTTTCAGCCTGCGTTACCCTGGCAGGAGGGAAGAGCAAAGGGTGCGCAATATGTCTCTCTGAATCAATTTGGGGGTATACGGAAAACACATGCAAACACACAAACTGCCATCTGTTTACATGGTTTTGTACCAGCTGGGGGAATAAGAAGCACAAGAAGAAAGGTTTAGGCTCTGACTGTCATTGGGGAAAGCTGGATATAGAACGGGAGGAGAAAGGGAAGACAAATTAAAAACCGAAACCAGGGCAGGGTGCAGGCCTAGAGGGGAGAGAAATATAAGTGACTGAATAAGGAGAAAATATACGCTATCGCTGTCTCCTGGCTGTGTCTGCCTCTCAGTTTGATGTCCAGCTCTGCTGGTGTACTTGGTGCTTAACACCCTGGTGAGTCCCAGGCTTCCCTGTCACACTGCCTTGGCATGACACATCTGGAGAAATGTGTGCAACACGCTGTTCATGCTCCGGACGTGCCAGCCTCATGCCACCAAGCGTCGGGGTGCACCTCCAGCTTCACCTGTGAAGCTCAGCTCTCTAAGCTTGAGCATGATTTGGCTGCTGATTTTTCAAGAGATTTATCCTCTCTTTGACCTTCTTGTGGTATGTAACATTTTGGAAGTGATGTTGTCTGTGAGAACCCATCATAAAGACTACTTCTGAAGGGTACTTCGGAGCACTGGGAGAATACAGTTGCATTGCCCACAGACCTGACCAAACTGAGATGGCATCACTGACAAATTGAGCAACATCTTAAAGTGCTTTTTGAAGCCAAAGCAGTGCACTTCAAATTAAATAATGTGTGGTTAAATCTAGCCCTTGTCCTTGACTCAACATTAGTATTAGGAAGGCTTGCTCTGGAAACTCCTCCCAAGCAATAGGTCAGTGTGACGGGAGCATGGGGAATCCTTAGCTTGCAGACAACAACCAGGTGTTCAGAAACAGAGAAGATAGGACTGGAGGGTGACTGAAGCTAGCCAAGTTCAAAAAGCCTTCTTCCTAATTTAGTACACAAAGAGCACACAGGTGAAGGCGTAAAATCAACATGGTTTTCCTGGCTACAGCCTGCCAGATCCACGCCCTGAGCATGGTTGAGGAAGCCTGTGCAATGCGAATCAGGGATGACAGGGAAAAGCTGAGTTCTTTGCCAGCCGGGCAGGTCTCATGATGGCTAGTACATCCATCGTGTGGTGCTTCGGGGCCGTGACAAGAGGCTGCGGCTGAAGTGATGCTTTAGCCCTATGTCTCCCATCCCCAGTGGTAGTTGCGGTACCGTTTGTAGGTACCGTTTTGTAGGTACCGTTTCCAGGCCCTTTCACAGCCCTTCTCCAAGGTTAGTTTAAGCACACTCAGCAAAGGTAACTCATGCAGCTAGAAGAGGGGAAATGATCAGAAAATGCTCCCAGCTGTTTTGGTGTGTCTGTGAAATGACCCTCTTGATCTGATTCTTCTGGACTCATCACTTTCCGGCACTTCCTCTGCTGACAAGCTCTGATAGACAGGACTGAGTCTCGCTGCAGAAAAAAAGGATAAAAAACATAGTTCAGCAAGTTTGGCCCAAAATGGTAAAATCAAGTGATAAACTAATTCATTGCAAGCAATGAAAGACTGTGCTCAACAAATTGCCCTTTGCTGAAGTCAGAAGGACTACCTGTGCCTGTGCTTTCACCTCCATCTGCCAGCATGGCTGACCAAAGAGGTGATATTCTGTTGTGGTAGCTCTTTCCCATCTTTGACTCCCCAGACTTAGTCTTCATTCTGCAGCAGGAAGGAATAGATGTTACAATTGGGCAAGACAGTGTAAACAACAGAGATGGGTTTCTAGTGTCTTATTTTGAGGTGACAATGGATACCCAAATTTTCCAAAAGAAAGTCTGTTGGGAAAAATGCAGCAACGTCCTGGCAGAATGGAGGATTTATAGCCAATTATCTGTGTTAAATAGGTTAAATATCTCCCTCGTTTTCTCCTATGGAATCCCATTATTGGATGTCTAGTGCAGTTGCAAATAACAGCTGTTCTTTAAGTCTTTGTGCCTGTTACAAGCAAATGCTAAGAAAATGTTTGTTGAGACAGTTCAGGACCATGTGAGACTAGGAGCGATTCTTCCTAGAGGGCACTTCTCATTCCACTTTGACCTTGATAGGCTACAGAAATACCTGAGTAGTATCTTTTCTGGCTCAGCACATTTTATAAAAAAAAAACCCTCAGTTGTGCTTTCTTTTAAAAATCTGCATTAGCTAAAACGACCTTACTGGATGGCCTAGTTTCCTGTGGAATTATAAAAAAACAAAATGTGCCTTGGGCAGAACGACCTTATTCATTGGATTCTTATTCCCTGCAGCTCTTCCTGATGCTTTTTACTGCTGTGATGTGTTGGATGGTGTTTTCCATTAGTCAGTGGATAAAATAAGGAACTGGATGTGGAAGCAGGAGCCACGTGGGAGACGTGACCTTTCCAAGACATAAGCTCCCATCAGTGGGTGCGTGGGCTTTCCCACCCACCCAACTTCATCTGTTCGACTTTCTTAGCAACTTGAGCAGAAGCAACAGTGTGTGCCCTGGCAGCTGCAGTCTCCTGGGAGATGCAGGTTCTGCCTGGGTCTTCTCCTTCCTAGGTGACTCTTTCTAATGATTAGGCAAATATATGAAAGGTGGACATCAACATCGTCAGCTGTAAAAGAAGATGTGTAGGTGACTACCTGTTAGAGATGGGAAAGGTGAGAAGACAGGAGCTGCCTCCCTCCATCTCAGGACTCTGCTAAAGAGGAGCATCCAGCCAACACAACCCCTCTCTCACATGCCAAGGGCTTTTGTCCATGGGGACTCAAACACTGGTGGAAATAGATGGACCATTGAGCTACAGAGCTTTTGCAAGATGCCTGGCTTTCACTCCCTCCCGTTGGAGCTGCTTCACTTTGTATAGGTGATTAAATATTCATTGGGCCAGGGAGAGAAAAGCAAGAGATTGATTCTATTGCCCAGTTGTTCGGGTGCTCACCTGGGATGCGAGAGATGCAGGGTCAAGTCCTTGCTCCGAAGTTGATTTAATAATTTATACAAAGTGGAACAGCTCCAGCAAGAAGGATGTACGTGCCGGCAAGCCTGATGGCGCTCTCCTGCACTGCACAAAACTGCTTCCCTTTTAACCCGGGGGGTGACTTTATGCAGGTTTTCTCCTTGCCAAGTAAATGTTTCATGTTTGCATCGTGATTTGTTAACGTCTCGTTCTTGCTCCCTGAGCCAGGGCTACCTTGGGTGCTGTGCTCCTCGGCAGGATTCATGGCTGAGGCTCCTCACCGAGGGAGGCACGGTCCCTTGCCCACCAGCGACTCATTTCTCATGAGTGTTAAGGATTAGTGTTTTACTAAGCCATGTACCCACCTCGCTACTTGGCATCCCAGCTCTCTTTGCCATCTACGTGGCAGAGGAAGCCCCAGCAGCTGCAGCAAGGGCCAGGCTCTGAGAGGCAGCAGGGAACCCGAATTTCCACGGGGATTTCCAGGGCTGGCAGGGGCTGCTGTGAACAGAGTGGCAGGGAAAATAAGGAACTTCCCCTACAATAAGGAAGCCTGTAAAATTCTCTCATCCTGTTGGTTTCTCTCTAAGTGCTTGTATGTGGATTTTTACTAGCCTAATGTCAGTGTTGCTTCTGTTATTTTTTCTCCCAGCTGACACCATTATCTAAAATTTATTGAGGTGGAAAACTAATGTTTTCCCTTGCAAGGGCTGGTGGGAATGGCCTGTGCCGTGTTATCCTCGACACACGGATGATGTTAATTTCAGTAGCCTCCCACAAACCTTAAAAGTGTCTGGATTAAAACAGTAAATAACTAGCCTGCTTTACAGAAAGGATATTTAAGCACCTGGCTACTAACACAGGCAGTTTTCCATGGGACATTTGAATTGACTGTGCCACCTTCAGCTCCCCAGGCTGTTTCCATTGCTGTTCTGCAGCGAATGTCATTAGGTAGCACAGTGTGAAAGAAACAAAGATATGAGCATGGTGTTTAAATTTACACACGCAGTTGTAACAGCGACATGAGCTCATCCATGTCCTCATTTTACACAGAGTTTGTTCTGCTGCTGTTGATTTTTTCAGTATTCAAAAACAAAGGAGAAGTTCGTCATAAGGACAATCACTGAGCACAATAAAATACAGTAGAAATATGACTATTCTTTACAAGACTTATTTTTTTAAAAAACAAAGCCAAACAAAACAAGATTAAAAAAATAGCTATTATAAGAGAAAATATGTAGTGCTTATACTTGCTATCAAAATCTGGTTCTGTTGATTTTGACTAATGGCTTACACACTCAACAGAGATGGCATTGTTTACTTTCTTACCCAAGTTTACATTTATTATTATTGCTAAGTTTTGTGTTAGCACATGCTGTTTTAAATTAAATGAATATCTAAATACTGGTTTGAAGTTGTTAATGGCACCATATGTACTGCATTAGCTTGCATACTATTTAAAGAAAAAGTCTTAATTGTGCTACCATCGCCTGAGGATATTTTTGTGGTAAGCAATTAAGATTCATTTTCCTGTTCATGTAGAAAATCACTTCATGAAAACATTAGAATATAATAACTTTTGTCCAATTTATGCATTTTTGCTTTGATCATTTGGATTAAGGGAAAAGAGAACTATAATTTAAAATCTGAGTATCTCGATAAGCATTTAATGGTTATTTCCAACGGAATGGTTCCTTCCCTATCCATAAAACAAAGAATGTAACAAAATTTAAACATTTACTTCTAAGCTTCACTAGTGAGTCTATTTGTCCTCTGGTTTCACTACTAAGCAGGCCACAAAAGGTGTAAAATAGTCAATATAAACCCAAAAGTTGGCTGAAGGATTTAGCATCAGAAAAAAAAATGAACGGCCCCATAGGTTCATCTAATATTTGGGAAATACTGGGGGGAGAGCCCTCACTTTAAGCAGGGAGGTGAATCACGGGCTGCCCCGGCAATATGTCACATCTGTGCCACCGGCACCGCCACCCACACCCGGTCCTCCTTTCGTGGGGGCTCAAAACAGCTGCTGCATGAAGCTGTGGGACTGGCGGGATGCAGAAAAGGGTCCTTGTTCCTCATCAAGGCTGGACCCATCCCTGGGTGTGCAACGGCAGAGGAGGAAGAGGCTGGGAGCCACTCCACCAGTCCCACATCTCGACATTTTTTCAGAGTGATTTGTTCTTCATGACAGGGTCAAGCTGCTGTGAAAAGGTTAAACAAACGGATTTTGTAAGCTCCTTTTAGGGCAAAGCTGGTCAGAAGGCCCCTTTAATCGCCTTTCCCCTTTAGTCCTGGGAAAAGGCATAGGCCAGACTCACTTGTGTGGCTGAGGGGAGCCGGGGTGAGGGTGGGGTGAAGGCTCCCTGCCCTCCTGCAGCCGCCTTCAGCTGGAAAAAAAGAAATCCTGCAGGGGAAGGTGTTTGGCTGGAAGTGCTGATGTGCCTCCCCCTGTGCCGAGGTGCCGCCGCAGAGGAGGAGGAGGAGGACATTCCTCTGGGGCTGGTGTGTAGCCCAGCGTCCCTAATGCTGTCTGCACCCATCCTGTCAGGAGGGTAATGAAGGGAAAGTTCCCAGACGAAAATGAAAAGCACCTCGGTCTTCAGCAGGGGCTCGGAGGAGGCTTGTCGTAGCAACATCCACCTTCCCTCCACCACAGCTGCAGGTCTGGCACTCTGCTGAGAGAGGAACCCTCATGGGTTAATCCCCACAGACAGGTGACTTTTAGTTCAGCTTCTCCTGCCCCATTTTGAAGTGTGACTGTCTACTGGATACCCAGTGCATTACTTACCTGAACTGCACCTTCTTGGAGATGCCCTAGGGCAGGGATGGTTCCTCCTGCCATGCTATTCACAGGGAGGTTTAATAAATAGTACTGGCTCCACTCCCCTCCCACTGAGAGTGGCAGCAGCTGAGGGCAGCAGCGATCCTCCATGGACCGGACAGGTGGTGGAGGCAGTAGCAGATGGTAGTGAGACTCCTTGGCCCAAAGCATTTTATGGAAAGGGTGAGAGGATGCATGGTGAGAGCTGAGCTGGGCAACAAGGGTGGCAGGCACTGCTCCCTCTGCCCTCAGAGCTCCCCTGCCCTTCACAGCGGAGTAATTTGTTAACTTGGGCCCTCGTCTCCTTCCTGCTCGTCCCCATTAAGCATCCTCCTTTCCCACCCTCCACCCCCAAGCCTTAGCTGTGAATTGCGCAACATCCACACACAGACATGGGCTTTCATTCCAGGAGCAACGTTTGTAGGAAAGCCCAGGGGTGCTGCACATATTCCAGCCATGCCAGGACCCTGTCTCTGCCTGTTTCCTCCCTTAGATCCTTACATCCCTCACCTTGTTCTCCTCAGATGCTTTCTTCTCACCACAAGCTACTTTGGTAGCGATTTTCCACAGTGACCCCAAACCTATTTGGTTCCTGCTCTCCAACCTGCCACTGTTTCATCCTCCCCTCCTTACTGCCTCCACCCTCCTAATTTCCTTTTCCTCTCTCCACCCCACTGTCCACCCATTCCACCACCTTCTGCTTCATGCACACGCTCCCTCTTAACTTTGCAGCCGACTACGAAATAAAAAAGTTCCTCCTGTTTATTGCCATGCCCCATCAGAGATGCCATAATTGCCTGTGTGAGCACTCGTCACCTGTTCCAGTGCAAAATAAAACAAATCAATTCAGCCAAGACATAAAGCTGATTTCCCCCCGTTGCCATGAAAGAGACTGGCAGTTACAGAGTCCCAGCAGTAGGACCAGCCGAGGACCATCACTCCACAGTTGTTCCAGCTGGATCCTGAAGTGCACGCGTGCATAATACAGGTGTCAGTGAGAGTCCCCTGACTGTGCTGCCAGGCAGCAGGGGCTTTTCTTTCCCCTCTGAATCAGGATTTCCTAGGTCTTCCTACTTTTCTGAAAATCACCAGGAATCAGCAGGCAGGTTAATAACTGGAGAACAGCTTTGGGGGATTTGTTCCTGAGGAACTTTCTTAACTCTATTCAACCTTTGCCTAAAACATCTTTTTCACCTATGTCATCCATCACATCATTTTCATTTCTATATGCAATAACTGTCCTCTGTGAACAAAATTTAGAAAGACAGTACAGTGTTTCCTACTTTGAGTTCTTCTCCAAGTAATCTTCTTGATGATTGAAATAAAAATGCAGGTCTTCTTCCTATAAGCAGGTCAATTTTGAATCCCTTCTGCACTACTGAGACCATTTCTCAGGCAATAACTTTAGTATCCAAAATCTAGATTAAGATTATTCAACTAAAACAGTGAAGAAGAGAATGAAAATCTATGTCACCATTTGGTGACATAGATGTGAACTTAATAGCCTAACCACCTTCCTGCATCTCTCTGATCTCTGACTGTCATACAGCTCATGCTGAAATAGCCATCGTATTTCACAAAGCTGGAATGGATTTGGTAAGAGGCAAATCTTGCAATACATCTTCAAAACATAACAAAATGGACACGGTAGCGACTGCCAGCTAAGGACCTGGTACTGAGCTACTGAAGTCAGCAGTGGCTCTGCCAGCAATTTGGGTGTGAATTAAGAGCCTGAATTCCAGATGAATCAACATATTTCTACCACCATAGTCAGTCTTCAGCTGAATTTAATCTCCATCCTGCATCAGCTGTCAGCCAGCTGAATAGTTGCCTTGCCTGGCTCAGATGATAGCTCTGTGGCAATGAAGCACTGAAAGAGAATTCAATAAATCATCCAGGCCACTATCCCACAACCCCGCTCCCTGCATGGAAGTTAAGTAAATCACTTCAGATAATCTCTTATGGATATTTGTTCCAACCTGCATTTCTGTAGCAAATGTCCTGGGATTTCTATCAAACCCTTTTCTTGGATACCACCAAGAGACAGACTGTGTTTCTAATATTTATCTTGGTTTTCTTTGCTGTGTATTTAAGTGATTTCTCATTCTTCTTCAGCTGGTCACAAGTGATCACCAGCAACTTTGTAGCAATATTTTAGATATAGAAAGCTGTTGTCCCCCTACTCTTTTTTTTTTTTTTCAGTTTAAACAGAGCCACATCCTTTACCCCTCATGTTTTCCAGATTTCCTTTATCCCGTAGACTCTTTCCTGTTGATCAGTATGAGGGCAGCCAAGCTTCTCAACTCTGCAAGCAGCATGCCAAAATGCCATTAGGCTGGGAGCTGCGAGGCACGTACCTCGGAAAGATGAGCAGGGAGGGAACCTGTGCTCTGGAAACAAGTTGCAGTGCAAAAGGATGTGGTTCCTGTGAAAAGTGGTTCCTATGAAAATCCGGAATTCCTACAAAAATCTGAAAATCTGGGGCAGCTATTCCCCAGAGTGACTCAATGAGTGTGATCACGCCACAGTGCAAGACACCTTGTTTTCTCTGTATTGGGTATTTGGATTATTCAGTAGCCCCCAGGCAAGTAAAGACTGATGTGATATGGCCCGGGTAGGAGACATGCACTTGGACTGTTCAAGAGCAAGAGTGTGGCCATCCCCGCTTAAAACATCTGCATACCAAATCTCTTAAAAGAAAGAGAAAAGCCTCTTAAAAGAAAGACAAATTATTTCTTGGCCAGAAATAATGTTGCCACACACATCATATAGACATTTTCATCCAGATGAGTGATACAAATGGTTTTGCATTAAGCTTAATTTTCTCTTCCTCATCAGAAAGATGCAGATACCGCAAACATGCAGTTCTACTAGTGGGGCATGGAATCAGTCCTGTATGTTATCCATAATTACATATAAGATCAGATCTGAATTAACTCAGCTTGATGTTCAAACCTAGACCCTGAAAACATGTGGTTTGTGTTTTGGAGTACCGAAGTCTGGGCAATGAGTTCAGTCTTCTCTAATTTTTTCATGTGTTCTTAAAACTAATTGCTTGTAGGTCTGACTTTCCAAAAACATGACCATAAAGAGCAAATTTGCAAAGTTAATTCCAGCATTTCCTCACCCTGATGAATTTTGTAGGTAAGTTTTCACGCTGATATTAATGAGTTCCTAAGCAACCAAAACTCATTTCAGAAAGTAATAAAATCGGTGCTTAAATATCTTACAGAACTGGAAAAGCTCCAAAATGTAAAACCTCAGAGATGTTCAGAGTATGAACAGATTTGCATCTCCCTAATACCACAGTCAATTAACAACATATCACATTGCCAGGAGACAGCCAGAGGTTACAGCCTACCCGAAAAGTGACCTTTGGTTTGTATCTCACAAAGTTGTGCAAGCACAGACAATATTAATCTTTGGCAATAGTGGTATTTTAGATTTGGCACAGAAGAGTCGGGTTAGCATCTCTGTTGCTACAGAAGTTATATTTAGGTGCTTGTTTTCAATGGGGCAGGAAATTCTGTCAGCAATATACTGATACAACTTCTGAGACCCCTGATAACTTAAATACCAACTCAGAATAATATCTTACAAACTCCAGAAGGCTCTCCAAGAAGGGCAAAAGACAGAGCTCACCTTCAAGAATGGAAGGATCTGGTATATGTTGTATTCTGGTTATCCTTTATACATTTTATTTAAATCTGCCTTTTTAAAAATATCGTTGATGTGGCAATATTATGGGACAGAACAGAGTTCAGAAACAGCCGCCAGCATTTTCTGGGTAAGAAGAAAACCCGGAGGAGTGATGTGAAAGGCAGTGAGAGAGGGTAAATCAGCATAAAAACAAAACATGGGGTAGTAACAAACAGGTTTGGCTGCAGAAGGTCTCTGTAGAGCCCCGGTGGTGAGGAAAAGAGGATGAAGGTATGGGTGCAGAAGTGAGAAGAGAAAATGTGCTGCAAACTGTGTATGCAGAAAGTCAGCTGTCACCAGCGTTTCATGGGGAGTTCTGTATCCATCCTCAGAGGCTGTTATCACGGTTCACAGGGAGCAGGGCATATCTCTGTGGGATTTTTCCCGGAGAAAAATACTTGTTCTGCTATTGATTTTCACCAAAAAAAAAAAGAAGGTAGAAGTTTCCTATGTGGTGGATCTGAGCAAAGCTGCAGAGCAAGGAAATGACTGAGGATGTGCACAGTAGAGAAGCGTCGAAACTTATTTTAAGAGACCTTTGCCTTTGCAAAGTAAAACCTGGAAAAGATTAGGGAACTCCAGAACTCAAGGGCTTCCTCCATGACACCTGTGTAGCTGGGTATATATCTTTCATCTTGGATAGTCACCTATTTTTTGTGTATTAATTTAAGACCAGACCCTATTTGGTCCAGTCCCAGGGAGTGTTAGCCAAAAAAATAGTATAAGATCTTTATTTGAATGAAACCAAATACTCTGGAAATGTTCTCTTTTTCTTTTTCCATTTTCCAAACAGCCAATAAAGACAGCAACCCCTCTAAAAATGAATTAAAAAAAAACGCGAACAAAAAGACCAAAAAATCTCCCTGCTTTGGGATAAAGCCGAAGGAGGGAAGAGACAGATTCCTGAAGTAAAATTATTGGGAAGATCCTCCTTCGAGGGGGCTCTGTAAGGATCCCCTCGCCCTGCATCGTGCTCTGCTCTGCGTTCGCCTTCAAAATTCACGGGATTATCATCATTTTATTCGGGGGCGAAGGGAAGCGACCGAATAAACAACCCCCGGCTGGTCGGGACTCGGTTACTTTTCACCCAGAAGCCGCAGCTCGGGTACCGCACCCCGGCTGGGGCCCCGGGCCCCGCCGGGAAGGGTGTTTCCGGGGCGGGTGG